>NC_048601.1:13997564-14175064 GCF_003668045.3 Cricetulus griseus
ATTTTTATAGTCCACGTAAACAGTAAATATCCAACGTAAAACGTCCTTCCTCGCCTCACAATGAATGGTGAGTTCATTATGAAGAGACAGCCATTCTCAGTGTGATTATGTGTGCCTCAAAGCTAGTAAAACCCACAGCACAAGAATTCTCTTTGTAAGTTACAGCAGGGTATACGTTTTGGATATTATTTACCATTGCTACCCAGTTAAAAGCAATCTTCTTTAGACTTCGAATGTATCTTCTTAGACAATCACATGTAACAAAACTTGCTTTCCCTGGAGCTGCCTCCAGGGAGTTGGCTTGACTTTCCTATGATGCGGATACCATTTCCTGCTCCATCCCTTCACCTGCTGCTGTTTCTTTGGGCACAAAGAGCACCCATCTACTCAATGGCCCAGCTTTGAGGAGAGCTGACAATAGCAGACTTCAAATTACTCCATCAATAGATGTTTAAATAGCCACTGTATAACAGTACTTCAGCAGAGGTGTCCTGGGGGAAAAGAAAATCAGTGACCCTTGAGAGGTGTTTTCTCACTGTCTGCCCCACCTGCCAAGCCATCTTTACCTCCATGTGCCCTCCAGGATGCTCCACTCCCCCAAATCCACCCCTGCAGAGCCACCAAATGGGCAGAATCCCGTCCCACGTTCAAGTCTCTCAAGGACTTCTCTATCAGTTAAGATTTCCATTTGGCAGCTAGTAACAGAGGCCAGAAACAGTGGTGGCGTAAACCAGATAAAAGTTTATTTTTCTTTTCTGTAAAAGAATTCTGGAGATAAGAGATGCAGGGCTGGTAGAGCCTCGCCTATATAGCTCCTGTATCTCTCCCCTCCACAATGGACCTTCTATCCTTACAGACAAAGAGGCCTCCTCAGGTTGCTTCCGCCTTCTCCATCTTGTGGACAGCAGCAGGAGACAGATGGGCCCAAGGCAAGCTTCTGTTGTGACCACCTCAGGACTCACCATGGTCCAGCATACATTGTGAACAGCCCCTAAGTAACCAAAAATGAAAAAAAAAAAAGAAAGAAAGAAAGAAAAAAGAAAAGTTTTTACCCATTTATTATTTGCATATGTGTGGGGGGTGCATGCGTGCCAAGGCATGTGTGGAGGTCAGAGGGAAACCTACAGGAGTCAGCTCCCTTTCTACCACGTAGGTCCTGAGAATTGACCCCGGGCCATCCTTTACTTGCTGAGCTACTCATCTGCCCCAAATATGACTGTGTGGAAACAACAGAGGGAGACACTTTATCACTCACAAAACTTCAGCAAACATCAACAGTGTAGCCCAGCATGGTACCCTAAGCCTGTAATCCCAGATCCCTGCAAGCAGATGTGGAAAGAGTCTGCTTTCAAGCAGGCTACATAGAGAGTTCCAGGCCACCCTAAGCTATGTAGCAAGACCCCGACTCAAAACAACAAACAATGAAGCTGAGAGTATTGCCACCAACCTGTTATCCTGGCACTTTAGAGGTGGAAGCAGGGTTAGGAGTTCAAGGTCATTCTTGGCTACATCATGAGTTTGAGGCCACCCTGGGCCATATGAGGCCCCGTTCATAAATAAATAAATAAATAAGCAAACAAACAGCATACAATATACTGTATACTACAATGTATAATATACAATATACAGTATACAAACAGTATGCTAATATTGAAAACTGAAGGTGTAGTTTCAAACTCTTACAAGGGCACTTTGTTTTATAAAACTGTATAATTAGGGGCTGGGTGTATAAGTGATCAGTACCAAGTGTATATCTAGTATGTATAAGGCCCAAAGTCTGATCCCCAGCCCGGGGTGGGGGGGGTAATAAAGTAAAATATGGCTCACTATAGTATCTGAAATCCCTAGAATTAAATATTTCACCTGTTGGATTAAGAGACTGCACCTGCAGTAAAATGTACCGTGTTACACCAAGAAAGTAAGGGCAGGTACAGTAAGAGGCAACTTTTGATACGTTCAAAGTTAACGTAAACCCACAAAACTTTTACTTTGCAGTGTGTGTGTGTGTGTGTGTGTGTGTGTGTGTGTGTGGTGTCTTCCTCATCTTGCCTTTTGTATATATTTCTAAATTGTACTTATTACTATTGTAATAGCAATGTGCGTGACGTGTGTGTGAGCGCCACGGCACTCCCGTGAAGCCCAAAGGAGATCTCTCCTAGCATCTTTATGTGGGTTCCCAGGATCGAACTCGAGCCACCAAGCTTACTCAGCAAGCATCTTTACCTACTGAGCCATCTCAACAGCCCTCCATCTTAGTTTTTGAGATAGTCTCTCTGAACCTGGAGCTCACCAGTTCTGTTAGGCTGGTGGGCCAGTGAGTTCTAGAGATCTGCCTGTTTCTGCCTACCTGGCAGGGGACTTTCAGGCACATGCCAGGGAGCCCAGTTTTTTACTTGAGTGTTGGGAATCCAAGTTCCAGTGCTTGTGCTTACGGGGCAGCTATTTTACACTTTGAGCCATCTCCCAGCCCTTTATTATTTTTGAAACAGGATCTCATGTGACCCCGGCTGACCTTGGCCCTCACCTCCCAAGTGTTGGCATCAGCGGTGTATAAGCCATGCCCAGCTTCAAAGTAATTTAGAGAACGGAGAAAAAAGATCACCTAAGTTGGTGCAGAAGCTGCCAGGCGGCTGACGCATGGACCCAGGTGCTTGTGTGGGGCATGCAGCCACGGGGGCTTCCTAGAAGGATGTTGTATAACCTCTAAAGAGGAAGTACAAGTGGAAGCTATCTGCACAGAGCAGAGACGTGACGGCGCAATGCTACTTCTCACAGACAGTGCTACTTCAGGGCTCGGAACACAGCTTGGCTGGCAGAGGGATTGGCCAGTGTATATGAAGTCCTGGGCTTGATGCCCTGTGCCTCATGTATGGTGAAGCACACCTGTAACCTCAGTGTCGAGAGACAGAAACAGGAGGATCCCACAGCCCACTGACCCGCCCTTTTAGACAGCCGGAGAGCTCCAGGTTCAATGGGAGACCACGGTTTAAAAATAAAGTCTAGAGGGCTGGAGAGATGGCTCAGAGGCTAAGAGCACCATCTGCTCTTCCAGGGGTCCTGAGTTCAATTCCCAGCAACCACATGGTGGCTCACAACCATCCGTTATGAGATCTGGTGCCGTCTTCTGGTGTGCAGATATACATGGAAGCAGAATGTTGTATATACATAATAAATAAATAAAATCTTTAAAATACATAAATAAATAAAATGTAGAGCAATAGTTCTCAACCTTCCTAAGCTATGACCCCTTTAATACAGTCCTCATGTTGTGGTGACTCCCAATCATAAAATGATTTTTGTTGTTACTTCATAACTGTAGTGTTGCTACTGTCGTGAATCACAATGTAAATAGTTTTGGCGGTGAAGGTTAGCCGGCCAGTTCATGGCCCACAGGTTGCCAACCCCTGGTATAGAGCAATGAAGGAAGACACCTGATAGCTACCTCTAGCCTCCACAAAAGTACCCACAAACACACTGGCTCACACACACTAGTCCTCTGCTCCTGGATAGAGAGTGTATCATATTCTACAGAAACAATGTAATAAAATATTGAATACAACATAACTATTATTTCATGCAGGACTTTTACTTAGCTCTTCACATGTATTAATTTGTTCCAGAAAAAAAAGATGCTCTTAAGCAAAGAGTCAGGCTTGGTGGCACACGGCCTTTAATCCCAGCTCTAAGGGTACAGAGGCAAGTGGGTCTCTGTGAGTTCAAGGACAGCCTGGTCTACAGTCGGGGCTACATAGTGAGACCCTGTCTCAAATTTTAATAATAATAATAATAATAATAATAATAATAATAATAATAATAATAAAGATTATTCAGACAGACACCAGCCGGGAGTGAGGGGTGGCACATGCCTGTCATCTTTAGAAACAGGAGGATCAAGAGTTCTAGGCCAGCCTGACCTATATAAGATTTTTGTTTCAGGGGAAAAAAATGTAATTGGGTCAAGTGCTCAGTCCAAGTACACAAGAGAAACTCATTGTTATCAATGCTCCACCCAAGGTCCCAGGAGAGCCCCTTTTCTCCTCTAGATAACCAACCCATCACTCCTCCATTGTGAGCCCTCTTTCCCACGGTCAACGAAGCAGCCAGGGCCATCAGCAGGAAGTCCAGTGCTTCTCAGGTGTGTGGCACCAATGGGCCCCAGCCCTGGCATTCCGTTCGGGATCCCGGAGATAAGCAGCCACTAACCTCCGGCTCACTTTCCATCAGCACTACTCTTTTGAATGAAGATTGGTTTTATTTCGTCTTCTTTAGGAAGGGAGGCAGGGCAGTGGTGGGGGTGGGGTGACAGAGACGGGGAGGGGGGATGGATCCAAGGACACAGGGCCGTGGGGGGCGGCAGCACAGTGGGGGAACAGAAGAGTGGGGGGGCAGGGAATGGGGACATGGAACAAGGAACACAGGGCAGTGGAGGGGAGCAGAAAAGGGAGACAAAGATGATAAGATGTAGGAGTTATTTCAGCGCAGAGCTGAGAGTTATTCTTTTCAAGAGGTATAAACGATTAGCCTTTTAACTGTTTCCTTTCTCTCTTTTGAGAATGGATCTTGAGCTCACTATGTAGCTGAGGATAAACTCCCGCCTCCACCTCCCAAATGCTAGGGTTAAATATGGGTACCACCACCACGATCAGCTCTTCTTTGGTCCTGATGTTGTTTCGTTTTGTTTTGTTTTGACATGGGAGTCTTACTCTGTAGCCCAGGCTGGCTTATAACTCACTATGTTGCCCAGGCTGGCCTCAAATCCATAGCAATCCTCCGTATCAAAGTGGATGGAACTACGGGTGTGAGCTCCCATATCCAACAAGAACCGCCCTTTCCCAAAAAAATATTAAAAAAATAAACAATAGGAGACTGAGGATGCAGCTCCGTTAGTAGCGTGCTCGCCTAGCACTGCCTAAGACTGGAATGGGGGTGCGCACCTGGAGCCCTAATACTGCAGGGAGACAGGACGTTCAGGGCCACCCTCAGCTACACATGAATGGCCGGGGAGACTGGGTTGGGGGTTACAGATCACTTTCACGAGCTCCAAACAAACCTGAGTTGAAAGCCGAAGAAATAAATAGAACAGCATCAATTTGCTAAATGAGAAACCCAAAGATAGGTAACACCCATGGTGGCCTTTGGCCTGGCCACTGACCAACCCTAGTACTATTCCACCTCAGCCAGCAGAGGGCTCTCTTTGCTAATCTTCAAGTTCCAAAATAACAAAACAACAACACAAAAAAATCCCTGGGTTGCTGCTCATTTTTATCATGTCCCCATCTGAAGCCTCTTACAAAGCTAAAGTAATAAAGAAATAGCAGGAGATGGTAGCAAACACCTTTAATCGCAGCACTCTGGGAGACTGAACCAAGAGGAGCAAAGCAGAAGACCAGCCTGGGTAACAGTCTGAAAACTGATAATGCTAATAATTTTAAGACAAGAAAAAAAAAATAGGCGATAAGAAATTAGGAGATAAAAATTAGAAGAAAAAAATGACTGTGGATACGATGGCTCCCGCCTACAAATACAGCCTCTGAGAGACGGAGACGGAGGGTCAGGATTTCAAGGCCAGCCTCTGGGAGACAGAGGCAGGAGGATTAGGACTGCAAGGCCAGCCTCTGCTGCCGAGGTAATTTAAAACCAACCTGAGCTACATTCGACCTTATCTCAGGAAACACAGACATAGGGGCTAGAGAGGTGGCTCCGTGGTTAAGAGCTCTTGTTGCTCTTTCAAATGAGCTGGATTTGATTCCCAGCACTCATGTAACTCACAACCATCCATAACTCCAGTTCAAGGGTGTCCGGCACCCTCTTCTGACCTCTACATGCATGTGGTGAATATAACATATGTGTAGGCAAACACATACATGAAATAAATAAAAACAATTTAAAACAACATGGAAATAAAACAACAACAACAACAACAGCAAAAATGCTGAGAGCCTATAGGATGGCTCAATAGTTAAAGGGGCTTGCTGCCAAGCCTGGCAACCCGAGTCCAAAACCCTAGAACTGGAACTTCCTTCCTTTCTCTCGCCCATGACTCTTTCAGGCAGCCCCCCTTTAGACCCTGAATAACTGGGCCCGAGGGACGGGTCAAATGTTGTCCTCTGACCTTTACACATTTGCTGTGGCATGTGCTCATGAGCACATGTGCACACACACACACACACACACACACACACACACACACGCGCACACACACACACACTAATTAATTAATCAATCAAGTATTTTGTTTTGGTTTGGTTTTTAGTTTTTTGAGACGGTTTCTCTGTGGCTTTGGAGGCTGTCCTAGAACTCACTCTGTAGACCAGGCTGGCCTCGAACTCAGAGATCCACCTGCCTCTGCCTCCCAAGTGCTGGGATTAAAGCATAGCCACCACCGCCCTCCTTAATTTTTTTAATGCTCAGTTCTTTAAAGAAAATGAGTCTTGGTTTCATCAGAAGGCTATTTGCTTACACAGTCAAAGAGAAAAACGCCAATTGAACCTAAAATAGCACAAGCGGCCACTTATTATGACGATAAAAAGGGAACTCCTGCTAAAGCCAGTAACTGGGTGGAGCAGTAGCCACTATGAGGTCCACCTCCTGAGGCCTCTGACTCAGCATGCTGACTTTAGAAGGAGTCTATGTAACCCAAGCCGGCCTTTCTCTCTCCCTTCCATGCTGGCAGCGGAACCTAGGGTTTATGTATGCTAAGCAAGCCCTCTACCACTGAGCTGCAGTTCCAGCCTCCAGCCTCGCTGGGATATCTCTCTTGGAAAACCTAAATCACATCACTATGACTATTGTGTGCTCTGATGATCCAAGCACGCCATCCTATAGTTTTTCTTTTCTTTTTAATAGTGTGTGTGTGTGTGTGTGTGTGTGAGAGAGAGAGAGAGAGAGAGAGAGAGAGAGAGAGAGAGTGCTGAGCAACATATTGAGGAAAGATAAAGACACAGCTGAGCTGGGCGTAGCAGTATATGCTCATTATCTCATACTTGGGAGGTGAAGGAGGAAGGATCAGAAGTTCGAGGTCTGGGGCCTAGTGAGATGGCTCTGTAATTACGATCACATACAGCTCTTACAAAGAACCCAGCACCCACCCACGTGAGGCAGCTCCCACCACCTATAACTCTATCTCCAGGGGTCCTGACACACTCTTTTGACCTCTGAGGGCACAACATATACATGAGCAAACATACACATACATAGACATATTTTTTGTTTGTTTTTCTAGACTGGGTTTCTCGGAGTAGCTCTGGCTGTCCTGGAACTCACTCTGTAGAACAAGCTGACCTTGAACTCACAGAGATCCACCTGCCTCTGCCTCCTGGAGTGCTGGAATTAAAGGCGTGCGCCACCACTGCCTGGCTACACAGACATCATTTTAAAAATAAAAATAGAGGTTTTGGATTGGAGAGATGGCTCAGTGGTTAAGAGCACTTGTTGCTATCGCAGAGGACCCAGGTTCCAGCACCCACATGGTAACTAACAACATAAGTAACTCCAGTTCCAAAGGATTCTGATGCCCTTTTCCGGTCCCCAGGGACACTGCACACATGTGGTGTACAGACATACATGTGGCCAAACACCCACATAAAAATATAAATAAATCTTTAAAGAAAAAGTTCAAGATGCTCATCTGCCGAGCAGTTCCAGGTTCAGTGAAAGACTATCTCAAAAATAAGCTGGAGAGTGAATGAGGAAGATACTCAACTCCAACCTCTGGCTTCCATATGCATGCACAAGTATACATACAAACAAACACACACACACAGTAATTAATATCACAATTTCCTTCTAAAGTATTTATTCCATTTACTTCTTTATTGGGTATGGGCAACACATGTGAGTGTGCACACAAGCCACAGCCGAGCATGTGGCAGTCAGAGGACTCAGTGCTCTTTTTCTACCATGTGGGTTCCAGGGATCAAACTCTGGTTGTCGGGGTTGACAGCAGCCTTTACCTGTGGAGCAATCTCCACGGCCCTGTTTTAGTTTCTTAAGACAAGGTCTCATGTGGCCCCCGTTGCTTTCAAACTCCTTGTGTAGCTCAGGCTGACTCACCCCTGCCTCTCCTGCCCCATTTCCAGCATGCTCGGGGCATTTCTAGATTTTCTTTTCTTCATTTTTCTATTTAACAACAGATAGCATTACATTTGCAGATGAGTGAAGAGGGGTGTGTCATGTGTTTGGTTTCCATGGCACATAAGGAGGTATAACTATCATGCCCATTAACTCGGGGATGCCTTAACAAACCACAGAAAACTGAGCCTCTTCCATCTTATTACCACATGGGATCTTACAGGGAACATTATCCCCAAACTCATATTCCTGATCTTTGGCAGCTGGCACACCCGGAGATGCCGCCTGCGAGACTAGTTCCTGCCTCTGTGAGTTACTCAGAACACTGTACAGGGAAATTCGTTTCACATTTCCATTAGCTGGCCAGTCTTTAGCTGCCACTCTGCACTTGGCTGACCTGAGCTAGGTCACAGAGTTTTGGGTGCACGAGGTCACTCACCCAATCTTTCCATTTACAGATGAGAAAATTCTAATTTGTGATTTCCTGCAGGGACATTAGACAAGATGACTTATAGGTTCCTTCTGGCTACAGTCCCGGGATTCCAATTTCCTTGTCGGCATCATGCATTCCACGGACATAGATCAGGTTATTTTCCAAGAAAGCTAAGTTCCTAATTTTTGGCCACAAACCACATATTCACAGGAGTCAAAGGAAAAACAATAGTGCCATGGTCTAGGATGAGCAATTAACATATATGATCTTATTCAAAAAAGAAAATCATGCAACACTATAACTTGATGGCTTAAAAGAGCCAAACATTGCTTCATTTTGCAACCACTCTCAGGTCAGACTGCTATCGCCAACATGACTAGTGTATTGTACTCACAGGCTCCAGTCCGCTGCAGGAGATGGACAGGAATGTAATTACTACAGAGAATTAGGTAAGACTTCTAAAGGATAAATGCTATAAAGGGGCCTCAGAACTTCAGTTTCACGCTTTGACAGTTTGAGGCCCAAATCGTGGTGTCTAACTGAGCAAAGATATAGGAGCTAAAAAATCTAAAATCTTTCTCCAGTCCAAACTGTGTTAACAAAAATAAATAAATTTTAAAAAAACAAAACAAAAACAAAAACAGGTACCTTAAAGAAAATCCATCCCTAACATCTAGATATGATGGTACCCTCCTTTAATCACAGAATTGGAGAGGAAGAGGAAGTTTGAAGTCAGCCTGATCTATATAGCAAGTTCCAGGTCAACTAGCATACATAGTGAAAAGACACTGTATAGAAAAAAAAAAAAAATTCGTTCCTAAGATTGGAAATGGTAGTACCTACCTGTAATCCCAGAATTTGGGGGTTGAGGCAGGAGGATCAGGAGTTCAAGGTCATCTTTGGCTATGTGGGGAGTTTGAGGCTGGTTTGGGCTACATGAGACTTTGTTTAATAGTTAATACTGCCAACTTCAGGGCCATTGAGAGAGCTCAGAGGGTAAAGGCACTGGCCACTAAGCCTGACCTCCTGAGTTTGATCCCTGGGACTCCCATGGTGGAAAGAGAGAACTGACTCCTGAAAGTTGCCCTCTGATCTCCCCTGCATGTGCACACACACAGAAATAAATGTTTAAAAATTATATAATAAAACCAGGAGTAGTAGTGCACACCTTTAATCCCAATGCTTAGGAGGCAGGGGGAAATGGATTTCTGTGAGTTCCAGGCCAGCCAGTACAGAGAGACTTTGTTTCAATTTAAAAATAAATAAATCAGTAAGTAAGATATGCATACACATATGTACACACACATGTATATACGCTGCCAACTAGACAAGATCTAGAATCTTGTCTTGGTTTACTTCCTGTTGCCGTGATAAAATACCGTAACTAAAGCAACTTGAAGGAGAAATGTTTTTTGTTTAGCTCAGAGTTCCAAGCTATATAGAATATCATACAAGGGAAGTCCCAAAGGCAAGAGACTGAGTCTGCTGGTCACACTCCATTCAGTCAGGGACAGACAGCAGTGAATACATGCGTGCTAGTGCTGAGATCCGTTTCTTTACTCTGACACAGCCCAAGATCCTCGGCCAAGAGAATGGTGCCTTGTAGTCCCACACCAATTAACAGAAGATAATTACCCAGAGGCACGCCCAGAAGTCCATCTCCCAGGAGGTTCTAGATTCTGTTGAGCTGACTATTAAGAGGAACCATTACACACCTAAGAGTCTCTCTCTCTCTCTCTCTCTCTCTCTCTCTCTCTCTCTCTCTCTCTCTCTCTCTCTGGTTTCCACTTAGATTGAAATATTCCATCATGCAGGAAGTTTTTGTTTGGTTGGTTGGTTTGGTTTTCGTTTTTCGAGACAGGGTTTCTCTGTGTAGCTTTGGACCCTTTCCTGGCACTCTCTCTGTAGACCAGGCTGGCCTCGAACTCACAGAGATCCATCTGCTTCTGCTATGATTAAAGGCATGTGCCACCAACACCCAGGGGGAAGTTTTTGTTTCCTTTTGTTTTGTTTTTAAGAAGGATTATAAACAACTCAAAAGAGCTTCAGGAAGTCCCTGAAACCAACAAGATTCACTGTGCCACTCCCTGTCAGAATAATAAATAATAATTGCCCGAAGCAATAAAAGCTGAGAATCCCTCTCAGAACTACAAAGAAGACTCTGAAAACAGACCAGCTGCCTGGAAGAAGCAGACATCCCCTGAGCTGCCTGGAAGAGGTTTAGACAATGAGGCACCAGAAGGACGCTCTCCAACCTGTTGAGCCACCTGTTTCCAGCTCTGTGAGCTGTCACCAGTGCTGGGGTGAGAGTTTGGTGATGAGCTGTCTTTGCATTGTTTCTGCTCCTGTATGTGATCCCCTCGTGCATATTCCTGTAAGTAACCCCAATAAAACTCCCCAAGTTGGACTTGGGTGTTATCTGTACTTTGGTCTTCTTATGGGTTCCCTATCTGGGGGTGAGTGGATGTGTGTGTTGCATCTCCCTAGGAAAAGTTTTGTCACACAACACCATCCTAAATGTGAGTGGCACTAGCCCCATGGAGGACCAGAGTCCCAGATTAAATAAGAAGGAGAAAGTGCGCCAAACACCATCATCACTCTCTGTTTCCAGACTACAGAAGCAATGTCACCCACTGCCTCACGCTTCTGCCAACTAGTTAGTATACTGTTGGTACCCCTGCCCCGGGGTACCATCCCCTGTGTTCCATTGACAGCCCGGTAAGATCTGTGCCTTTGAGCAATGCTTCCCTGTCCCCAAGAGGAAGTCTGCAAGAGATCGCGAAGTGTTTCAAGAACCAGGGGGCTGCTGAGATGTGCCACCAAAGCAAGAAGCAATGAAAAGCTTACACCCAGCCGGTGGCGCACGCCTTTAATCCCAGCACTCAGGAGGCAGAGGCAGGCCGATCTCTGTGAGTTCGAGACCAGTTTGGTCTACAGACCAAATTCCAGGGCAGCCTCCAGAGCCACAGAAAAACCCTGTCTCAGAAAGGAAGGAAGGAAGGAAGGAAGGAAGGAGGGAGGGAGGGAGGGAGGGAGGGAGGGAGGGAAGGAAGGAAGGAAGGAAGGAAGGAAGGAAGGAAGGAAGGAAAGAAGGAAGGAAGAAAAGTTCACACCTAAGAATCAGAGGGCTGCTTCCAGATACACAGGTCACCTGAGCCTGTGAAAATGAAAAACCTGGGAATCACGTCAAACAGAACTGATCCTGTGGAAGAGCAGATAGCAACATCAGGAAAATGGAAGTAGAAGCCAGCGTAGAAGATTCAGTCACTCCAGATCAGAGATGTCCCTAGCTCCAATACCGGAAAAAAAAAAAAAAAAAAACAGATGAAGAACAGCCCAGACTTCGTCAGAGAAACTTGGGATAAAGACGGATGAAAAGAAGATCTCTGAGGAGACGAGGCTGCTGAACCCAAATGATGGAGCCAAGAAGTCTGTGTCTAGGGACAAAGTCAGTGGGGAAAGATCGTGCTGGAGGTCTGGAGGACAGAGTGAGAGTCCCCAGCCTCGTGCAGCCGAGGAGACAGCAAGTGAGAAAGGCTCTCTCTGAAGGGAGGCTCAGAGATTCCAGTGCTGGGCGCTTGAGGTCCAGAAAAAATGGGAAGAGAACCTCAGCCAAGATTAACTCTAGGGACAGAAAAAAAAAAAATCCAAAGAAGGATGAAGACATTGCATACAACAGGAAATTGGGAACGAGAAGTCATGGGGACCGTGGAACAGTGGAAATGTGTAGCAAGACATTTAAGAAGGGAACGTGGGCTTAGTAATAAATTCCAGTGCGATTTTTACCTGCAGTGTAAAGGGGAACTGTAAATAATGCTGCCGGTGTTTAAGGGAGGAAGCTGTAAGCTTTCCTGGTTGCATTCCCTTCAAACTGCGATGGAGAGCATGACGGGGATTTCTAGGGAATCTCACAGTAATACCAATTTAAAAGTTTCAGAGTGGGCAGGCAGAAGTGTGGCCCTCTGTCCTGCCCAATAAAGCTCTGAAGTTAAAAAAAGAAAAAAATCTACACCTTTGAAAGGGGAAAAAGAACAACCCCGCTCCCCCCTCACCCCATCACCTGGAAGCGAGGATGAGGAAACAAGATGAGTGCTAGAGGCCCGCTGGCCCGCTGCTGCAGGAGGATCTGGGCAGAGCAGGCTCAGGTACAAGTTAGGGAAGGTTTTGGGAGCAAAGTGCGGTTGGTGGCTTGTAACTGTAATCCAAGCATCCAAGCACTTAGGGCTGAGGCAGGAGAATTGCTACTACTTCACAGTCATCTTGGGCTACATAGAATTCGAAATCAGGTTGGACTACAGAGTTAGAGCCTGAGGAGATGGGAAGGGAGAGAGAAGACAGGGAAAGAGAGGGAAGTATTGACTGACATCTTAGGGAACCTTCCAGGCCAGTGGTTCTCAGCCTTCCTAATGCCATGACCCTTTAATACAGTCCGTCTTGTTGTTGTGACCCCCAACCATAAAATTATTTCCGTTGCTACTGCGTAACTGTGATTTTACTACTATTATGAATCGTAATCGAAATATTTCTGAAGATAGAGGTTTGCCAAAGGGATGGAGACGCACAGGTTGAGAACCACAGTTCTAGGCAATTTTATGCTTACATAGGAACCCTAAATTTCCCGCCAGAATGTTTCATTCCATAAAGATTGCTCTGACTGTTTTTTGTGCTCATACAACAGGGCCAAATTCTAATAAATCAAAACTACTAAGGGTGTGCTTCACGCTTTTGCTTCTCAGTGAATACACAAGCACACCTCTCCCCACTGAGCTACACCCCAGTCCTACCGGGTGTGTTTTAATGTCTACACTATCATTCTTGTACGTTCTGTAATCTTAAATACAACGGAGTCTTGAAGCTAGAAAACAGCCCGGTGGTTGAGTGCTTACTGCTCTTACACAGCACCCAGTATTTCGTTCCTAGCACCCACGCAAGTGGCTCACAACCACCTGTAACCCCAGCTGCAGAGTTACAGACTCTCTCATTTGTCCTGTACCGGCAACCGTACACATGTGGCATACACTCTCACACAGACACATACACATGATTTAAAGAAGAAGAAGAGGAAGAAGAAGAAGAAGAAGAAGAAGAAGAAGAAGAAGAAGAAGAAGAAGAAGAAGACAGAGTCTTGTGATGAAACTTAGGCTAACTTCAAAACACTTGGCAATCTCCCTGTCTCTGTTTCCTAAGTGGGAGGACTGCAAGAATGAAGCACCATACCCAGGATTAAATGTTTTGCTCAGTGACTTTTTTGTCTCAAAAGAAATTTAATATATAACAGTACAAGAGCATTCTAGAAAATACATCTGTTTATTCTCCAAAAGGTAAATTTGTAAAAAAAAAAATAGCAAAACAAAGAATATACATTTTAAACCAGCAGTGTGTAAGAATGTGTGTGCTATGTGCATATAATTGTATATATTTGTGCATTCGTGTGTATGCACATATATATGCGTGTGTGCTCTGTGTGTTTATGTGTATATGTGTATGTATATGTGTGTGTTATGTGTATGTATGTGTGGTGCTATGTATGTGACATGTATGTGTGTGTTGTATATATGTGTGTGGATATATGTATAAATGTGTATGTGGTGTGTATGTATGTGTGTGTACATGTATGTATATGTGTGTGGTGTGTGTATATGTGTGTGGTGTGTGTATATGTGTGTGGTGTGTGTATATGTGTGTGGTGTGTGTGTATGTGTGTGTACATGTATGTATATGTGTGTGGTGTGTGTATATGTGTGTGGTGTGTGTGTATGTGTGTGTATATGTATGTATATGTGTGTGGTGTGTGTGTATGTGTGTGTATATGTATGTATATGTGTGTGGTGTGTGTGTATGTGTGTGTACATGTATGTATATGTGTGTGGTGTGTGTGTATGTGTGAATGGTGTATGTATACGTATGTGGATAGAAGGGATTTAACATTTTCCCCAAGTTTGCTATCACTGACCACCACCAATTGTATAATAGTCTTTCTCCACTGATGTGACATTTCACATGTCATGAAATAAATTTAACAGATGACACTTTAACTGAGTGTTGTGGCCTGAACCTGGGTAACTGCTTGAAACAAAACAACAACAAAAAAAGCTACTTGCAACTTTAAAAGGAGATTACAGTTTGAAGGCAAATGACTCAGGTTCCCGGTAGGGAACAGCATTAGAAGAAGGATGGCTGGCTTGTGAGAGGCAGCTGAGGACTGCAGGGGCGCCTGGGGCATCTACAGTAAAGTAGGTGACACCACTAAGCCAAGGCTTTGATATTTTGCAGCTAGGGCTCTTTTCCTGACTCTAACTCTGAGTTATTCACAGATGCCACAGCACAATCTCCTTGCTTCCTTGGTCACCAGTGACGCTGGAGAAGTCACTGAGCCTTGGAGAGAAGTAACAGCGAAACTCAAAAATAGCCACGTTTGCTTTGGGGGTTGCCGTTTCTGACTCAATTTACTTAAACTTTATGGTGTGTGTGTGTGTGTGTGTGTGTGTGTGTGTGTACGTGAGAGCTCAGTCTTTTGTTAGTGGGGGGTTGGTTTGTTTGAGATTTCCCTGGTTTTTGTTGGTTTTGTTTTGGGGGTGGTTTTAATTTTTCTGTTGGTGGTTGTGGAGTAAGACATGGCCGTGTGGATACTGGCCTCCAACTCAATGTTGCAGAAACTGGCCTATAATTGAACCCCTGCCTTCACCTCTGGGGTTCTGGGATTCCTAGCAGGCACTACCACACACAGCAATGGTCTTTCTGTCCCTTTGTTTGTTTGAGTCAGGACCTCACTGTGTAGCAAGAGCTGTCTCAAATCCATCATCCTTTCTGCCCCAGTCTCCCAGTGCTGGATCACAGACAGGTATGACTATTACCAGCTAATGAATTACCACTTTGATATATGGGTCCCAACCCTTTTCTACTTCAATATTGTCTTCGTATTGGGTGAATTACTGAGTTACTCATTGCTACAAATAAACCTATGCTAGACCATTTCAGAAATCACTAAGGATGACCTTAAATCCAACAAATGCCGAATTTTTTAAATTGTGTTAATCTCAGGGAAAAAAAACATAAAATATGCCATTTCAGCCATTTTTGTGGTATATTGATTCTCTTTACTGAATGTCAATTTTAGACATTTGTTTTTCGGCCAGGCATGATGGTGTATGCCTATAATTCCAACACTGAGGAAGCTAAGTCAGGAAGATCACCTTGAGTTCAGATTGGACTACAGAGCAACGCTCTTTCTCCACATAAATAGAGAAACAGAACTTACCTAATAAAAAAGCCAGATGTGGTAGCCTATACATGTGATCCAAGCACTCTGGAGGCTAAGGCAAGGGGACCACCGTTCAAGGCCAGCATAGTGAATTCCAGGCTAGCCAAGGTTACATAGCAAGACCCATATTGAAAAAAACAAAACAACAACAACAACCCACAATAAAGTGGAATACTAACAGCAAAATTTTGTTTTTCTTAAAGATAATAAAGGCAATTATTAAAAACTATGAAAATAGACATGGGCAAGGTGGCTCACATCTGTAATCCAGAGTTCAGAAGATAGAAGCAGGAGTGTCACCATGAGTTTGAGGGCAGGGGTGACCCTGTTTCCAAAACCAAAAGGAGAAAGGGAGGAAGAGGGGGAGGGAGGGAAGGAGAGAGAGACAGAGACAGAAAGATGGAGAGAGACAGAGAGAGAGAATATGAAAAGGAATACTGGCATGGAGACATTGGTCTGTAATCCAAACACTTGGAGACAGACACGTGGAGGATCAGTAATTCAAGGCCTGTCTACTCTACATAAGACAATCTTAAAAAAAAGAAAGGAAGGAAGGAAGAAAGAAAGGAAGGAAGAAAGAAAGAAAATCAGTAAAGAGAAAGAGAAAATATATGCACAACATTAGCAAAGTTCTGGCTATAGGTACTGTAAGAAAACAATTTTTAAAAAGAAAAGAAGACCAGGGGAGTGTCATTGTTTATATTATTTATAAATATCTGTTATTATTTACTATATCCCAGGTGTTATGCTAAGTACTGCACACATATTAATTAGCCCATTGGGTGGAGACAGTTCGATAAGGTCTCACACACACTAAGCTGGCCCTAAACTACTCATATAGACAAGGATGCCCTCAAACTCCTGATCCTAGGTCTCCACCTCCCCAGTACCAGGTCTACAGACATTTTCCCACACATAGCCTCAAAATGGTTGCTCAAAGTTAGGTGGTGGAGGCTACCCTCAGCTACATAGTGGGTTTGAGGTCAGCCTGAGCTACATGAAACCCAGTCACAAAACAAATCAGCCCCCCCCCCAAAAAAAAACAAACAAAAAATAGTTAAGTAACTGGGACTCAAACCCAAGCAGTCAGAGCTTGAAATCAAACCACTGTACCAGTTATCTGAATGGTACAAAGTTCTTTTTAGATAGAACATAAACAAATTTTAATTTTCTAATACAATTTGTGGATTTATTTTTCTAACACGTAATTCATTTTTAGTTATGTCTGCATGTGTGTCTCTACATCTCTATGTGCACATGTGAACATGGATATCTGAATAGGTAGAAGAGGGCCTGGAGCTGGAGTTACAGGTTGAGCTGCCTGACACAGGTGGTAGGAACTCAGTTCTTGTCCTTTGCAAGAGCAGCAGCCAGTGCTCTTAACCACTGAGCCATCTCTCCAGCCTGACCTCTGTGCACTTTATTTTTCTGAGTGTGTGATTAAACATAGCTTGAATTTAATAATTTAAAATTATTATTTTATAAGCCGGGCAGTGGTGGCGCAAGTCTTTAATCCCAGCACTCGGGAGGCAGAGGCAGATAGATCTCTGTGAGTTCGAGACTAGCCTGGTCTGTTAGAGCTAGTTCCAGGACAGCCTCCAAAGCCACAGAGAGACCCTGTCTCGAAAAAACAAAAACAAACAAAAAAATTATTTTTTATTTTATTGATTTTTTATTTATTATTTCTTTTTTACTTCACAAGCATTGGTGTTCTACTTGTATGTATGTCTGTGTGAGGGTATTGGATCCTCTGGAACTGGAGTTAGAGGCAGTTGTGAGCTGCTATGTGGGTGCTGGGAATTGAACTCAGGACATCAGGAAGAAGAGTCAGTGCTCTTAACCACTGAGCCATCTCTCCAGCCCCTTTTTTTTTTTTTTTTTTTTTTTTTTTTGAGACAGGGTTTCTCTGTGGCTTTGGAGGCTTTCCTGAAACTCTTGTAGACCAGATTGGTCTCAAACTCACAGAGATCTATCTGCCTTCCTCTGCCTCCCGAATGCTGGAACTAAAGGCATGCACTACCACCGCCCCACTTTGAAATTATTTTTTAAGAGCACAGTTCATTGGCATTAAGTATATTCACGTTATTGGGACTGAAGAGATGTCTCAATAGTTAAGAGCATTTGCTGTTCTTACAGAGGACCCAAGTTCTGTTCCCAGCATTCATATGGGGACTTACAAAGTTCAGTAAATTCAATTCCAGGAGAACTAATGATGTCTTCTCGCCTAGGGGCACCAGTAATGTACTTAATCTATATACATGCAAGAGGGCAAAACAGTTATCCACCCAACAATCTTTAAAAATTTTTTTCATTCACATTACTGTGCAATCACCATAATCTTATTTGTTTTTTTAACTTTGCTTAAGGGTGCATTCTACACTGAAAAAAATTAATTAGAAATTTTAATTTTATGCCATCAAATATATTGTTATTTTATTTTATGAATTTTATGCTTTTCTATCATATTTAGAAATACCTTCCCCATTCTGATATTTAATTTTCAAAAATCTTCCCTGGGGGCTTGGCTGATGGCTCAGTTGGTAAAGTGCCTGTAAAATGGGAAGGAAGACCTGTGTTGGATCCCCGGGAGCCATGCAAGAGCACAGTCCAAAAAGGGCAGATCCCTGAAATGCAATGACCAGCCAGCCCATCCTAATTGATGAATTTCAGATTCAGTATGAGAGCTAAAAAAAATAATAATAATAAGGTGGAAAATGATGAATGAAAGACATCAGACCTCAACCACATACACACACACACACACACACACACACACACACACACACACACACACACGTACATAGGCCACACACCCTACACAACACATAATTTTTAAAAATTCTCTCAGGTTTCCTTGTATATATTTATGATTTCATATTTTTATACTCATTTCTTTTCTTCCAGTTTTAAATAATTCAGTGTGTGTGTGTAAGAGAGAGAGGGGGGTTGAAGGTGCATGACGTGACATGTGTGGAAGACAGAAGACAAGTTTGTGAATTTGGTTCTCTCCTTCCACCTGTACAGGGGTTTCAAGATCGAACTCAGGTTTTGCTCTGTAAGTCTCTTTACCTACTCAGCTAACTTGCAGGCCCCTCTACTACATTCTTTCTGATTCTTCAAGAATTTATCCCAGTGAAAAATGTGAGGTAAGGATCCCATTTTATATTTGTGCAGCTAGGCTTCAAATCCAGAGCCTTGTCCATGGGCGATTCTTCCACCGTTACTGCCTGGCCCTTTCTTTCTCTCCTATTTTCTTTTTCTCTTTCTTTTTTCTTTTATTTTCAAAACAAGAGTCTCCTGTGGCTTGGATTGGGCTCCAACTCACTGCAAAGCTGAGGATGACCTTGAACTTCTGACCCTCGTGGTTCTGCCTCGAACGAACGTGCTAGAACCACAGGTGTGTGCCACACACATCTGGCCTCTCCTGTTATTTCTTTAATGTCAACAATAATTAGAACCAGAAAATTTAAATCCATAAAGGACAGAGGAAGCTGGAAAATTTCTGGAAGGGGGTAAGAAAACAGAGCAAAAGGATTGCTCTCACCAGAAATGAAACCATAGTCTGCATTTATATAAATAATGTGGGCCTGCGTACATCAGAGACTGGAGGAAAAAAAATAAAACAAGTAAGGATAGAGCAAGGGAGGGAGAAACAATGAAAGAGGGGGGCAGGGGATGTGACTCAGTGGTGGAGAACTTGCCTAGCATGCACAAGGCTGGGGTTGGATCCCTAGCTCTGGAGGGTCATGGGAAGGATACAATATAATCAAAGTTTATTGTTAGGTAAGTATAAGGCGTCCGTGAGGGTTATCATCTTCATCTTGGTCAGTATTCCTGTCAAAGAATACAGTTCCCTTTTCCCTCAGTCTGGGTGACCTGTCAGAGACCCCACCCTAGAACGAGAGTCCCACATCTTCCCACCGTGTCTAGTCCCTCAGATGGTAGTAAATATGACGAGTTCGAGTTTCAAAGTTTGTTTCCTTAATTATTCCCAATATGCTGGACTTGCCTGTCTCTCCTCACACATCAGGAGAGCTGTGGTGATCAAGCCCGGGCTCATCAGATATACAGTCATGTGTTGCTGATCACAGGGACACCTTCTGGCCAATGTGTTGTGACCCTGTGAATGCCACCGAGCTGACTACAGATGGCAGAGCCAGCTGCACATCTAGGCTTCAGGATAGAGGCTGCAGCTCCTAGCCTGCAATCTGAACAGCTTGTCCTAGACCGCATACTTTAAGTGATTGTAACAATAATATTTGTATATCCAAACATGTAAGCCCAGAAAAGTAAAAAAAAAAAAAAAAAAAAGAAAAGAAAAGAAAAGAAAAGAAAAAATTGTAGAAAATAGCTTCCACGGTATACGAAACAGTGAGTAAAAATATTGCAGAAAAGATACAAGATGGAAGGTAGTTGTGGCAGTTTCTGCCTTCAGTGTCAGCCCTGAGAGGCAGACAGGAAGACCAAGTGTAAGGCCATGTCGACTGCATAGTAGTTTGAGGGTCACTTGGCTTTCTCAAAACAAACACAACTACAAAATGCTGTAACTGTAGAGGACTCTTACCAAGACGAGAGCATGCGTGTCTGAGAGTTGCCCTGGGGTAATTAGTGAGTAACAGACAATGAATGTGGAGATCACTGACACACATTACTGTGCATTTGTACACACTGCACAATTGGACTAAATGTCATTTATTTTAAACAATTTCTTTCTTAAATAATAAATTAACTTCTACAATATACTGGCTATTTTATAACATTAATTTTTTTTTTTTTTACTTTTTACTTTTTTTATTTTTTCTCCAACTATGTAACCCAGGCTGCCCTCAGACTCAGTGTGTATGAATGACTTTGAGCTTCACCTCCAAAGTGCTAGGTTTACCAGCATGTGCCACTATGCCTGCCTTTAAAAAAACAACATCAACAGCAAAACAAAGCCTTTTTGAACTCTTGCAGTAAGATCTAGCTTAGAACACATTGTATAGATATTTTAAAATATTCTTTTCTTATGTGCTTAATCTGTGAGGTCATTTTTGTTTGTTGTTTGGTGGTTGTGTTGTGTTGTTTCACTTTGGGATGTCTCTATAGGCCAGGCTGGCCTAGTAACTTGCTTTGTAGCTGAAGATGACCTTGAATGTTTGGTTCTCCGGCCTCTGCCTCCTGAGTGCTGGGATGACAGGCGTGCACCAGGTTTACATAGAACTGGGGATCATAGCTAGGGCCTGCTCATGCTAGGTAAGCGCTCTACCTATATCATCAGCCCTTCTGTTTTAATTTACTTACTTTAAAAAACATTTGGGACTGGGGAGATGGTTCAGTGGTTAAGAACACTGCTTGTTCTTCCAGAGGACCCAGGTTCAATTCCCAGGACCCACATGACTGCTCACAACTGTCTGTAACTCCAGTTCCAGGGGACCTGACAGCCATGGCAAAGCACCAAAGCACATAAAACAAAAAACAAAAAAAAACAAACCAAACAACAACAAAAAAACCACTTTAAAAACATTTTTTTTTTTTTTTTTGCTATTGTTCAAAGCCAAGTTGCAAACACATGCATTAGCTTACACAGGATCAAACTCAGCCTTATTTGAACCAGGTGTGGTGGTGTGCTTCTGTAATACAAGCATGTGGGAGGCTGAGGAAGGGCGATTGCTTCAAGCTGTAGGTCAGCTACTTGCTAAGTTCAAGGCCAGCCTAAGATCCACTGAATTTTAGCGTGCTTGCCTACCATACACAAGGCTCTGGCTTCTATCCAGGCACTAAAAAAATGTAACTGATGTGACATCTTTTGCCTCCACCTTTTATGCGGTCTTCCTGGAAGACGGTTAGGGGCAGTGACATGCCTAGAACGGTTGTCTCTTACGATGACAATAATGCATTCTGAAGGACTGACTTGAGACTCTTTCACAGTTAACTTCATACTCGTATCTAAGCAGGGATACACCCTAAGATGAAAGCATACAATAGAAACTTCACTGTGATAAATGCACAAGCCAGTAACAGTCATTTATGATTATCAGGTGCTGTACGTAATTGTATGGCGGTATATTTGGCTGCACACTTGACTTGTTTACACCAGTAGCACCTCAAATGTGAGTAATGCACAGTGCTGTGATATTAGAACAGTCAAGGCATTAATATGCAGTACTTTTTCTACTCCATTCCTGTCCTCCGGGACCACTGTCAGCAGTAACATGTGCCAAAAATTTGGCTCAAACCTAATACTGTTTAAAGACTAAATTGTAGGTGTTCATTCACTAGTAGAGTCTTTTGTGTGTATACGTGTGTCCTGTGTGCATGCATCCATGCATGCCCATGTGGAGGTCAGAGGTCATCACTGGCATCTTTTATTACCTGTCATCTCAGTGAACCTGGAGCTCACTATGCTAGCTAGCATGGATGTCACTGTGACTCAAGAATCTACTTTTCTCTGTCGGCTCACCAGCTCTGGGATTAAAAGTGTGCACTGCCAATGCTGGCTTTTAAAACAGGTTCTGGGAATCCAAATTCAGGTCCTCATGCTCTTGGAGCAAGCACTTAACCCACCAAGCAACACCCTCCCTGCCAAGACCTAGATGTTGGTAGATTTCTACTTAGCTGTTACAGAGCCGGAGTTTAAGGCCTCCTTTTAACCAAAAAGTTAGGGTGGGTGCAGTAACACCCACCTATGGACACACCTAGACAGTAGATTAAAGTCAGCGGTCCACTGAGCCCAGGAGTTCAAAGCCAGCAAGACTTCATACAAGGGGTGGAGGTAGGGAGAAAGACTCTTTTAAATTATTTTTTATTTTTTGGCCTGGACCTCATAGAGATCCACCTGCCTCGTGAGTACTAGGATTAAATGAATGCCCCACCATGCCCAGTGGGGTATTATTGATGACCATTTCTATTTGGACCTTTGTGTATCTGAGGGTCACATGCAACCCAGGCGGACCTCAAATTCTCTATGTAGGCAAGGCTGGTCTTGAACTCCGGATCCTCCAGCCTCCACCCACCAAGTGCTCAGATTACAGGTGTGCTTCACCGTGCCAAGCTCCAGCTTCACAACCAGTTTGCACAGTCATTTGCTATCTGAATCTTATCTATAACACCCCATCAGGGGAACATCCAGAGTTTGATTCGCACTCAAGATGGAGGACTGTCTCCTGAGACCAGATCGTCCTTACACGGTAAAGTTCTTCCTTATGTTGACACATTTTCCCTTATGGATTGCCCATTCTGATTAGGGGGGTCCTCTGAAAGGCAGAAGTGGCCAGTGCACCACTGACAGAGTCAATGAATACAGCTTAGAGAAAAGCTCAGGTAGGTTGGTTTATGATGGGGTCACAGAGCTTAGTGGGCTGGGAGAATTAAGGGGTTTGTCTGGCCAGTCCACAATGGTGTAGCTAAAAACTAAAAACAAGGTACACTGGTTTAGGATCTGTGGAGAGGCCAGGGCTTGGCATATAGCTAAAACAGCCTAAAGAAGACATCGGGCAATTTTTTTTTTTTTTTAAAGAAAGAAAAGGGGAAGGAAGAAAAGCAAAGAAAAAAAGGTATGTGTATGCTGACTTCATTAATAGAAAGACTGCTGTGGGGACACCTTTTAATTATTACAAACGTTTAAAAGCTTGTGCTACCACACAAATCGTCCTAAATTTTAACATACTCTTTCCAATGAATTTTCAGACCCAGAAATCAAAGGGATTTTATATCCCCTATCTCATCCTCGCTCAAAAACACAAAATAAGAGTTTGTTGGGGTTTGGTTTTTGTTTTATTTTCTTTAAGACAAAAAAAAAAAGAAAAGAAAAAAGAAAGAAAGAAAGAAGAAAATGACACCGACTGCCTTTATCGTGATGGACTTTGACATTCTAATGCCTGGAAATAACACCGTCTTGCTCCATATATAGCCTATAGACACACCTTGTATTTGGTTTATTTCCTTGATGGGGAAATATTCATTTCCAGGCTACCTACCCTCTCCCACCCTCTCCAGTCTACCTTTCCAAGGCAGGGAAAGAAGATGCATCCTCGTCCGGCTCCTGCGCCTTCCTAGTACCTCTGGCCAGCATCCTATGGGCCCGCGCTCCCTGGACATCCATGAATGTTTGATGCTACATCTCTACCCCAGCCGAAGCTTCCCGCCTGCACTCTGTCAACGGCACTTGCGGGGCGGGGGGGTGGGGGGGTGTAACTTTTGGAACAGAAAGCTCCGCCCATCCTGCTCCCTACCGCCTTCAACCAAACCAGCTAAAGCACCCTACCTCAGGCTGCCCAAGTAAGTCTCATCACATGATCTACGGTACTGTTTTTTTTTTTTTTTTTTAACAAGAAAACAAGCAACCAAAAACAAAACAACAAAAAAAAAATTCAAACTGCACGCGCGGGCCAATGGGGAATCAGGGGAAGGTGGGCGGGGGAAGCGCGGCGGGCTGGGCGGGGACCCGCGGACCTGGGGACCGAAAGATTCGTAAAACGCAGCGAGCGCACGGTTTGGGGGTTTTTTCTTCCAAAACTAAGTTAAGAGCGAGGCTCCGCCTGCAGCTGCAGCCTCTCAGATCCACCTTAAATCTTCAGTGGACTCGGTGCAGGGATCAGTGGGCGCAGCCAATGCCAATCAAGTTTACAACCACCAGCTTGGGACCCGGGGTGGGGGGGGGGTGGACGGGGACTGGAGGGGGGAGAGGAGGGAGAGAGAGAGAGAGAGAGAGAGAGAGAGAGAGAGAGAGAGAGAGAGAGAGAGAGAGAGAGAGAGAGAGAGAGTCTTCAACTTCTCCCTCTGCATGCACACATGACACACGCATACTAGCAAATACACGTACGCACGCACACGCACACAAAGGGAAGGAGGGGGCGAGAGAGCGGCGCTCCGCGGCCGGGGACCATGTTTTGCAAACGCTTCTATCGAAGCTCGCTGGCCACGGCCTGGACCTCCGGGACGCGGGAAGCGCGGCCAGACCCGAGCGCCATGATGGTGGCTGCGGTTCGCAGCCCGTGTTCTGGAGGGGGAGCTGCAAATGATGCAATCCCCCGGCCGGCGCCCGAACCGCGCTCCCTTCTCCCGGCCTTTCTCTTAACGTTCTTTTTAGAGGCGCGTCGAGGTTTCGCGCCCAAAACATGGATAAGGATTTTATTTTATTTTTTTTAAGGTTTTCTATTTTCTAGTTCCTGTCTCTGCTCTGAGTACCCACGCATGACAAGTCTGGGACTTGGATGGAGGCCATAGGGACTTAAGACTTGAGTTTACGTGGAAAAAAGTGCACTTTCGGTTCTCCGAGATCCGTGTGTGGAGGACCCCACCCTTTCCCAGCCCCACGCGAGTGAAACCAGAGAGGCGACCCCATAGATGTCTAACCAGGCTCCTGGACCCCTTCCTCCCGCAGCGTCGTTTGCAAGATTTTTTTTTTTTTTTTTGCCTTATTTTTTTAGCCAGGAAGGAGGGGGTGGCAGGCATAGGGTGTGGCTCAGGTGAAAGATGGCAAATGAGAAAGAATCCGTACTTTGAAAAACAGATCAGGGATCCTAAATGAACTTCTAAACAAAACACCTTTTAGTCCAGAGCGCTACAAGAGCAATCGGTGTCTTCTGGCGACGATGGTGCAATGGCGAAGGCAGAGCTCCCGGGTGCCTAGGAAAGGTCGTTCGGTGCGGCCAGGGCGGTGGGCACACATACAGTGGCCTGAAAGGCCAACTACCTGCTGCCTCCCACAGATGAATGTCCACGGCCCCCCAATCTAACCCATCACGCCCCCCCAAAAAAAATCCACATTTCCCCCAGTTCTTCCCTGCCCGGGTCTGCGGCTCTGGACAGCCAAGGATTCAATGGTGGGGGGCACTTTGCAACGCAGGGGCGATCCCCGAGAGTGGCAGAGGCTCTCCACAGTTCCGCGCGCTGCGGTGACGGTCCCTTAGCCGCCGGCGAGCCGGGAAGGCTTTCGAAATGCGCGGGGCTGCGGATCATTGGAGCCCTGCGGTAGGGGTGGGAGCGGGCTGCTGCCCTGGAGGGTCCACGAACTCGGGGAAATCGGTCCCTTCGGGCAAGTGCCCTAGAGCTCTGAGGGCGGCGGAGCGTTCTCTAGGAAGGATCGCGGGCCTTCCATAGCGATTTTCATCGTCCGCAGGATCGATGATGAAGGAGAAGGGTTTTTGAAAAGTAGCCCTGCCCGGCTGCGCGGACAGAGGCGCGGCCGCTCTCTGCGGCCTGCGGGCGCCCGGGGCGCGGGAACTGTGCGCAGCGACCCTGGCAGTGCGGGACTTGCAAGACGCCGGCTACATTAGAGACTTTTGGTCCACAGGCCCCAGCCAGCCCGACTACGGAATTGCCACAGCGACCGGGTGGGATCGGGGCTGCGGGACAGTTCTGGAGACTACCGCGCTGTGGCTGAAGTGGTGGGGTAGAGGGTGGTGACGCCGGCGGCCGCAAACCCGCAAAGGGACGTTCGCGGCGGGCACAAGAGTCCAGGTCCTGGGAAGAAGGACCATTTGGACCATCAGATTGTACGTGGAGGCTTGACACAGACCTTCGGAGGACACAGTGACCTGGGCGGGGGTGGGGTGGGGGGTGAGTTCCCGTGGACATGCCTAGCGGGGAGCACCCACCTCTTCCCGGCCCAGCATTCCTAAAATGCAGTCTCTCAAAACACACATTTTAAAAGAAAAAGAAAAAAGCTTTAAGAAAGGAAAATGTGGTCTGTTCGGCAATAGAGGTGTGTTTTCCCATTTTTGAGTTGATTTTCTGACTCTTGGTCCTCCTGCAAGTCACCCTTTATATGTGTTTTAAACAGAACCACAAAAACACCTTTAGTCTTTAATTAAAATAATACCTACTTGAAGGATGTGGCCCAGAGACCAAAAGATCTATTTTTCCCATCCGGCACAGGAAGAAAAACCATCTCTTGCCTTATTTAAAAAAGAAAAAGGAAGAAAAAGAAAAAACCTTTCAGTCAAAAATGCTAGAACTACCTTGTTTATAGTCCCTTTTGGGTGTGGTGATGTAATCGGTAGTATTTCAATGACTAGTTGAACCCGAATTTAGATTTTTTTCACAATTTATCCATAAATTCTCTTATAATTAACTTTTACACTTTAACCACATTTTAAAAATGGGAGTGTGCTGTTTAAAGGATTACTTTGATGAACCTGGCTTTAAAATGTTCAGTGTTTATATTTTTAAGTAGATAATATGCACCCCTGCTGAGCATATATGAGGACACAAGATTCTCAGTTTAATATTTTAACAATTTTTTTGGATGTGTTAACTATAATAAGAACACTCAGAAACTGAGGGATTTAGGTATGACCAGTTTCATTTACCAACTAGTGTAGAATACACAGCAGTTTCTTAAAGACTTGTATGTTTGGATATTGTGGGCCAGACCTGTCGGCTGGGGGTCTGGACATGGATTTCCATCACTCCCAGCACTTCAAAAGTGTAAATAGAGAATCTAGAAAAGTCATTATATCACTTTCATTTTCAATACTGCAGATGTGTGATCAGACTACACTTATGTAAGGGATCCCCCCTTTTGGTTCTCACACACTCATGTCCTAGAAAACATAAATATTTGAACTAAATGGGGCCGGCTGACAGTCCCACATGAAACTGTGGCTTTTCCTCTTTCCACTGAAGCTTTGTCTACCCAGATAGGACTAGGAAAAAAAATGGCCAGTGCTTAGTGCATTCAGGAACCCCCCCAACACACACACCAAAAAAAAAAAAAAAAAAAAAATCATCTGACTGAGACGTAGGCCTAAATTTTCTAGATATTTGTCACTTCACATTGTATTTGTGTAATTATCAGGGGCATGGCAGGCCGAATACCTCAAGCTCAGTAAAGCACATGACAGTTGCACTCAGGGAATAGCTACGGAAGTTATCTTTATTGATTGCTTGATGTGTAACAATAATTGGCATCTTTTTCACACATTACAAAAATTATACTTGGCTCAGTATGCAACCTTTTAAGCATAGCCATATTATTTAACAAAAGGGGGGGGCTAGTCTACCCAAAACAGCATTTACAAATGCACAAAACCTGCCACTTTGGCTTGTATATTGTCTAGATTAAAAAAAAAAAATCTCTTTTTAACATAAATAAGTTAGTATAATTTTCAGTGTCTTTACAGAGTTATATACACAGGCACACTTCAAAGGTTCTCATACACAGGCAATGAAGAAACACTGTTTAAAGATGTAGTATCCATTTCACTTACTCTACAAGTGTGCTTTTTCTAAAAGCACAACCTCTTTTTCCTTTAAAAACAGCGCTTTCCTTGAGGCAAATTAACAAGTAGGATGAGAAACTTTTAATTAAAAATTATTTCATTATTTGTGTAAAGTTACAGACTTCTAAAGATATCCAGGGATTTAAGATTATTTTCACTGTCTCTACAAAGCTCAAGTGAAAAGAATACAGAAATTTTCTCAACAAATCTGGTGTGAAATGGCCAACTCTAAGAATTCAGAATTTCCTGTCATGCATACCGGATTTTTGCCCAGTATTACCTGGAGTGATTACTGCTGAACAATTAACTGGTAAATCCCAATTTTAAGGGGGTGGGGTGGGGGGAGGATAGTTTTTTTTTTTTAAGCCATTTGTTGCTACATAACACAATCTTCAGAACTCCCAAATAAGAATAAGCTTCATGTAAAAATAAATAGCAATGATATGTAGCAATTATTCAAATTTTGATTATTTTGAAATAAAGGATCAGTTTTTACTGAAAGGGACACTACATCTTTAAAGAAAGCAATTCAAACCCTCCCCCCCCACCCAAGTTGCTTCTCTTCATGCAAGTCAAACATTTTTCTCCTTGCTACAAATTGAAGCAAGTTCTTTGCATCCCCCCATCTGTGCTGCTTCCTCAGCCCCACCCTCCCCCCCCCATCCCTAACGTTTACGTGCTACATAGTAAAAGATAAAAACTATATACACAGGTAGTACAATGAAGCAAATAAGGAAAAACCTAATTGCGCAATGCTACATCCAATGCTTTTAGAGGCAGATGGTTTAAGAGTGCCTAAAATTTTTAGTGTTATTATGTTGTTGCTTTCTCAGTGCTTATACAGGATGTCCATTCCATGGAGTCAGCGATATGTACTTAAATTTTTTTCATGTATATCTTCCTTGCTTCATAAAGCAGTGATGTATCTAATAAACAAGGAAATATTCTTAATTCTGCAAGAGAAACAAAAGAATTAGGGAGAAGGCACTAGAATAACATTGTCAAAGAACAGGAATTATTTTGTTACTATCTTAGTTGGCAAATACTCCAGTGATGGGGGATAAATACAGGCGCTAAAGGCCTGATGACTACAACCATCTCTGAATTTGTGTTTTGCTCCGTATGGTGTTAAGAGTCAGGGTTCCTAACAAGTGGGCAATTTTGTGCAGCCCTCCCATGCCCCAGGGGGCATTTGGAAACGTGTAGGGACATTCTGATTGTCAAAACTTCGAAGAGGATTGCTACTGGCATCTGGTGGGAGAGGCCGGAGATAAAGCCAAACATTCTAAAATGTACAGGACAGCCTCCCACAACAAAGAATAATTTGGCCCAAAATGTCAACAGTACAAGGGTTGAGAAACTCACTCTAAAAAATCTGGGTCAAAGAGAGTGAGAAAGAAAAGAAATTCAGGAACCATAACACTTCAGAGTAGCTTAATTTCTTAAACTTGAAAAATACCTGAAAATGCAATTTCAAAAGGCCCCCATAGGGGAGGTTCTATGAATGCCCTTAAAAGTGTAACTTATTTATATGCACAATATTTGCATAAATGCTTTTGACTAGGGCCTTATGGCTGCTTGGTCGGCTCTAAACTGGTAATATGACTAACAAATGCCTCTTGATGAGGATGGGCCAGGTAAAAATCTAGGAGGCTCTTCTGAAGAGCTAGGCCACAAGTCCTCCAAGCAAACTAAAGCTACAGGTATGATAGAGCTATGGAGGGAATAATATGGAAAGTGGTTCTAATGTTCCATTTTCTATACACTCTGAAAAAAAAACCAAAAAAAAAAAAAAAAAAAAAGCTAGATCTATAGGAGAAGGTGTATTATGACATTATGATTTACAAACACAACAAACCAGACCCTACTTAATCTCTATATTCCTTAATTTTTAAATTCCTACAGATGAGGACCTGGAAAGTTAACAATAAGTTGTTAAGATCTCTTTACATGCTGGGTTATGCATGGACTTTGGAAATAGAGACCACAGTCTTTGTTTATAAGGAGCTTATAAACTATTAATTTATGTCATCAGATATTATGAATAGTCAATCTATGTAAATTTGGGGCTGGGTTACTCTAATTAGATAATCAGGGTGATGAGATTTTGATACATGGTAAAATCCACACTGTGCTGACCCTCCAGGTCCTAATGTCTACCATCCATTTCCCGTACAAATATCCAAACAATCCTGTTTCAGCACAATTAGCATCCACAGCTGAGGATTACTTCCTCTGGCTGTTCATTTAACTTCTGCTTTGTAACCCCAGGGTTAAAATGAGAAATTCTGTGGGAGCTATAGTACTTCTGAACTTTCCATTCTAGCCTTTTTTTTTTTTTTTTTTTTTTTAATTCAAAGTTCCCTTCTCTCTCCAAAACTCACCAGCATACAAGGAAAGTGACAGCTTATAAAAGTGATAAAAAGATGCAGGGCACGGCAGCCCTATTCACACTCCTAATCAAATGTGAACTATGAGTACCTAACTTTTAAAATTTTAATGTAACTGTATATTTGTCATTTTTCCATTAGTCAAAATAGGTTCTATCACCTCAAAAATAGATTATTGGCTCAAAATGAACCTCTGGGAAATGGATTTTCATGAAGTGAGACTTGGGGGTGCCTCAATCCTTGTTTAGATGGGGAAGAAAATTGTCATTCCCGGACTAAGTTTTGGTGGGAATCATAAGACTATGACCTTCCTATTCTTTGGGGGCCTTGGTGACAAGTACTTGAAAAGATCTTAGGATACACTTTGCATTACGGTCCCCCACCAAAGGATTCCAGCCTTCCCCACTGCTAATTTTTTGACCTAGGAAAATAATTCCTCCTGGCAGGCAACTAATCTGCCAGCAGAACTGGGGTCTGCAGGCCCCCCAGGGAGCGCAGCCCAGCTGGGGTGTCAGTTTCGTGCTCTTCCTCATTAACCCACCGGAGCTGTTTGGAGCTGTTTACGTCTGGTGTCTTCGGAGGCCGGGCTTCTTGGGCGTCTGCTCCACAGAGCCAGCGTTCAGGGAACCGTCTGAAACATTTTCTTCTGTTCTGTTGGCCCTTTTGTTTTGCGAAGAAGAATCTAAGAGGGGGGCAAGGGGAAATTTTTTAAAGAACACACACAAACCATCTTTATTAGCGAGAACAATGGCTGACAGAAATTGGCCTAAGAGTCAAGGGATGAAAAACCCACTACCTCCACCCACGACCCCTGGACCGGTCATTCCCGGTAGCCTCTAACGACACAAAATGAGGTTGTTTCCACTAACAGAAGGAGTTTTCTACACATCTTCCTCGCCCTAGCCAAGGAGGAGGCAGTTGGTAAACATCCCAACTTTTGTCACATACCTACAGCTGGCTAACGGGGAGGAACTGCGATGTGTTAGTCTGGGGAAGTTATCAGATCTGACTATCTCCGGCTTCTGACTTCAAAATCATAAACAGGCCAAGCAGTCGGCTAAGGGGCATTTCAAATCTAAGCTTCGCACGGGCTCCCAGATCTAAGCAGAACATGCTGGAAAAGCCAACCGAATAGGGTCTAAGGAAGAGGTGCCACAGAGACAGACATTTTACGTTTTTCAAAGGGTCATTACCGTCTGCAGCAGGTCGCTTCCTCATCCCTGGGCACTGCTCCGCTAACCCCGCTGGACTGTCCGTCGGATCAGGCATTTGCTCCACCAAATGCCGGTCCTCAGAGTTTGCCTGGGACCCAATTGAAGGCACCGCCTGGCGGCTCCCGCTGACATCCTGGCTCTCCTGCGCCGGCACCTTGCAGGCGCCCTTGGGGGGGCGCGGGGGTCTGTAGTAGAACTCCGGCAAGCTGCCCTTGTCCACCTCCTGCCACTGGTATCTGCCTTCCAGGGGCTTGTGATTCTGAAAGTCGAAATTCCACTTGCGCTGACTCGCTTCTTCCATATCTCGGCAGTGCTTCTCCAAGTCCCGGGTGAGCTCTTCGTGATTGACCGGGCCGAAGAGGTTTCTGCAGGCGGAGGGCTTGGGGTGCTCCGCTTGTCTGGCGTCCATCCTCTCCAGGCTCGGGCTCCCGTTAGATACTCGTACGTTTGACATCTTCCTCCCCGGGCGGGTGTGGACCACCGCCTCGGCTCGCGCGCTCTCCGAAACAAAAAAATAATAATAATAATAAAATGAAATAAACGACAAAAACCGAACAAAAGCGAAACGCCCCGGCCGCAGCGCGAACCCCTCTTCGAAGTTCTGCGACTGCACACGGGGAATCAAGTGGAGCGGAGCCGGGCGAGCGACCGCCGGAGCCGCAGGAGCGCGCAGGTCTGGGGGAGAGCGCAGGGACGCCCCAGCCGCGCAGCTCGAGGCTCAGTGATCAAGTGTACTGGAGGGCGGGGAAGGGAGGGGAGGAGGCAGGAGGAGGTGGCGAACAGTCCGAGTGTAGGCTGGGGCGAGCCCGTGGGTCGCGCGAACGCAGCCCCTCTCCAAACCTTGCCGCCGCGCGAGTCCCGGAGCCGCAAGTGAGTGGGGACAAGGGATGAGGGGAGAAAAACACCCCGAAAGCACGAGCCCCCCCCTTTTTTTTAGTTGCCCAATATGGCGGTGGAAGGGAGGCTGACGAAGAAGAAGATGATTGACACTGCAAGTCTATTTAAACAGAGGAGGAGCTCCATTGGTCGCGGCGCCGGTTGCCGCTCCGCCCAGGCTGGCGAGCGCGCTCTTAAGGTGGCCCCGGGCGCGGCGCCGCCGCCTCTCCGCGTTCCCGAGCGCGCCGCCTCCCCGTAGCGCCGCCAGGACATTGGTCGCGTGACTGCTCGGAGGTGTACGACTGCCAACAAACCTGCTCTGGCTGGCCCCGGAGAAATTAAAAATAAGACAAACAAACTAGCCAAACGGCTGGAGAGCTGGGGAGGGGCCTGCGCGGCGGCCAGGCGGGGACCTGGGGATCTAGGTCCGGGAGCTGCAAAGCTGCGCTGGCAGGCGCGCCACCGCTCCCGACTGCTACCTCCAGGTCTTCGCCCACGAAACCCAGGGCCTGGGCCAGTGGGCTCCAAGGTCCCTGGGGCTTTTTAGGGACCTCGGTGGCTAGTTCAATCCGCCTGCATTCGCCGAGGTGGGAATGCGGGAGGGTGTGCGGGAGACCGGAGAAACTTTGGCTCAGCGCCTGGGGCCACCCCCGCCCCCCTTGGCAGGGTGCCTTCGCTGGGGTGCAGGAATCGGCCGCGTAGTCTGACCCCAGAAGTCTCTGCTTTGCTAGGACAAGCCAGGGGCTTCAGGAAGGAGCCAGGACTGATGATGGCTCCTGAGTTATCAGAAGGTTTCTGAATCCAAGCAGACCCTCCATAGGGATCTCGAGATTGAAAACCCCCGGTGCTCTCTCAAACCTCTTCATCTGATTTGTAGCCATCCCAGACTCTAATTTCTGAGAAAGCCAAGTTACACCCCCGGATCTGATTTTCTTGTTTCCCCAAGCACAGCGAAGGCCATCGCCATAGGCTGCGTGTGGGAACTCGCCTCTCTACTTTTCAATTCTTTCCCGGGCTGAAGCCGTTTCCTCCACCTGAGTCCAGACGCCAACTACAACAGCTCCTTCCTTCCTCCCCTCTTCTCTCCCACCAGCCTGTGGCTACCAGTCCACTCAGAGCAATATTCAAATGCAAGCAGATGCTTTTAGAGAGAATTGCAGGCTGTTAAAGGGTGAAAATACTTCCCTTAAGGATCCGATTGTCCATTAGCAAGTGATTTGTAATACCACCATTACCGTATTACTAACTCTAGTAATATTGTTGGGACATTTCTTTGCTCCTCGTGGCAACTTCACATTTCTCTCTCACTGTTGAGCACAGCCATGGAAGTTAAAACAGAATATGCAGGCCTGTCATACATAGCTCAAACAGAGTTCAGTGGGACCTTAAGTTTAAGCTTTACCCATTGGTATTCCCAAGATAGTCTTGGTTTGTGCTGAACACAATACATTTTATTGGAAATTAAATTTGTTTTAGTATCACACAGCTGCATAGTTTTCTATGCTATAGGTGAGATTGAATGTTGGCTTGTTTTCTTAGCCACATCTTGTCTGCCAGTCTCTCTCTCTCTGCCCCCACCCCCACTGTGTGTGTCTGTGTGTCCTAAATTCAAAATGTAATAGTCCAGAAGGCCCTTAGCGACCCTGTGGTTTTAGCCTCTTTTTTTTTAACCAATGAGGAAATTGAGACTCAGGTTTCCTGTCTGGGGACTTCCATTGAGTTGGTGGCAAAGCCAGGACTAGATGCAGGTCTCCTTATTCTCAGGCTAGTTCATTTTCTGTCCTTTCCTTCCTGGTGGTCGCAGTGTTCCGGGTTTTGTCTGAATTTGCATGGACTGCAATCTGCAAGCCCTCCTCTCTTACAAGAATCCAAAATGGCCCTTTCTAGGCCTGGGCTGCCTGCAGATGTTTCCTTGATATCACTGTTATTTAGTGCGGCTGTCACTGGCCTTTGGCATTACCATCTAGCAGTTCAACTGAAATACAGAGTCCAAAAAGATGGGTGATACCCAGAGAATAGTGAACAGGGCAGCATCCAGGGTGAACATCAAAGCCTGGCCTTCTGAATTAACGGACATGGAAGACTTCCGTTGGATCAAGGTGGGAAGTTGCATCTTCTGTGGTGTTTTATTTCAGGTGGTTTTGCACCTGATCAGACTGGCCTTGAACCGATGGACTCTGCTTCAACTTCCCCAGTAGCTAGGGTTGCTGGGCCAGCTGCCATGATGCCTCATCGAGTCAAGAGGACCAGGAATTTAAGGTCATTCTTGACCACATAGTTGAGTTGAGGGTTAGAATGTGATACCTGAGACACTATGTCAAAAAGCAAAAACCCAGTAGCTGGGCCTACAGGCCCACTGCACTGTGCCTAGGTTGGGTTTTTGTTTTCTATTTTAGATTTGGGCAGAGAGATGGCTCATCAGCAGGTAAAGGAACTTGCCGAAACACCTGACAAGCTAAGTTCAGTTTTCTGAACCCATGTGGTGGATATCGAGTTGACTCCTGCAAGGTGTATGACCTCTGACGTACACACACACACACACACACTCACACACACACACACACACACACACATCAAATAATTGAACATTTTTAATTATTACTGCATATGTTGTGTGCAATGTGCACATGTTAATGCTTGTCAGAAGACAACTTTGTGGGGTCAGTTCCCTACCTATGCCTACCTTTCCCAGGGTTCTGCAGATCACATTCAGGTTGTCAAATTTTTGTGGCAGGTGACTTACCCACTGAACCATCCCACTAGTCCCCCAGTTGCCACCCCCCACACCCACATTTAACATTCCTACTGAATATACTGAACTGTGGGAGAAGGCACAGTAAAATTGGGGTAGTCCTTATGTCTGCAACATATGCCCATCCTTGACGCCAATACCATAAAAATTTTAAATTGCTAGAGATCCCAGCACTGTGGAGGTAAAGGTAAAAAGACCAGGAGTTCAAAGTCATCTTCAGCCACACAGAGTTCAAGGCCATCCTGAGCTGTGTGAAACTGTACCTCAAACTTAAACCAGAATAAAATATTACTAGACTGCAGGGAGCTCCTTCCTCTCTGTCACTGTGTGTGTGAACTACAGCTCTTATGTAAAATGGAGAAATTACAACTCACTACAGAAGAGTTTTTTTTTTAGTTCGTGACAGTAATATCCCTATGAAAGCAGAAACTTAATACTTCTGTCCCTGCATGGCAGGAATCTTTCAACATTCAGTAGGAGCACCATTTTGTGGATGTGTTAACCTTACGTAAAAAGCAGTCCGGGCCACTCCACCTTAAGAAGTCTGGCTGCCAGCAGAAAGGCTGAGCTTAGCCGACCTCACTACGGATCTAAAGTGTATTGTTTACAATCAAGGCACCCAAGATCGTAAGGCAAATACTGAGAAGGCAGGAGTCCGCTGTAGTAGCGGCGAAGCGTGAAAAAAAAAACAAAACAAAACTATGGAGTCGTGAAGGGAGAGGCGGAGAGCAGAGGGCAGTCCCTTGTAGAAAGTTAGGGACCTGCGGGACAGTGAACCGGGGGAAATTTTTCACACGGGTAGAATAAAGTTCCACGGCACATTGCTCTAAAGTGGGGCTGGCTTCGAAGACCCCTTAGTCCTTCGTGAAGCTTGGTCATCTTTTCCACTCTGGGTGCTTTCTTAGCGCTGAGAAGTGTCACTCACCCACCCCCACCTCCCTCCACCCCCGGTTCTGACTTACATGAGTTTAACCAAAGAGGCTAAGACCAAAACGATTTAAAACACCTGTATGGAAGGTTCTTGTCCCAAAAGGGTGGTTGGGCAAGCAGCTCCCGGCTCCCAGGTGCGATCCTCGAGGGGCAATTATGAGCCTCAACTGTGTCTGAAAAAACAGCCCCGCTGCTGTCCCCCCACCGCAGACGTCTACGACAGGACAGCTTTCACTCAACGTCACCAATCCCTCAACTGCCTTATTCTTAGACCTGGGAAAGCTGTGCCGGGTTTCTGACACTTTTAATTCATCTTAGTAAATATTTACTGAGCTCCTTCGGTTAACGCTGTTTCTTTCATGTTCCCTTGCTTTCGTAGTCGTCGTTTCCCCCACCCCCAACCCCCTGCAGGCTGCCTCAGCAGGCCCTCCTTTCCTGCCTGGCTTCTCTCTGTGCCTCTACTCCCCTGTGAGTGCTAGGATGTGATTAGGGGAGTTGTACTACCCTACCCAACTGGGGTTATTGTCATTGTTGTTCCTGTTTGTTTCTTTGTGTGTATGGGGGTGGGGGGGGAGTTGAGGTGTAGGGTTGTTTTGGTTCTCTTTGGTTGGCTTTTTTGTTTGTTTGTGAAAATGCTTCATTGTGTGATCCAATCCGGCCTTAAACTCGCTGCAATCTTTCTGCCTCGGCCTCTGGGTTACAGGCATTTACTACCACATAGCTCACTTGCTTGTCTTTTTCACTCATTTCTTGGCGTCTCGTATAAACAAGGCATCATCCTGGCACTTGGGGTATAGAACTGAGGAATTTAAAATTAGGATGAAGCTTACATTCTAGGCAGAGGAAAAAAACACAGCCAGTAAAACGCAGGGTGACACACCATGGGAAAGCCACAATGAGGACAGGGAGAGTGATGGGACAATGTGGATAGGGAGGCCAGGGAAAGTGGCCTTTCAGAGAGGCTTGAGGACTTGAGGAAACAGGCATGCCAGATGTCTGAGAAGAGAGTATGTCCCAGTAACAAGAGCAAACACAAAAGCTCTCGTGGAACCTTGCAGGATGCATTCATTCAAGGACACCTGTGCTGTGGACAAGGCAAAACAAGGGAAGAGTGTCGGCAGGAACACTGGCTCACACTGGACCACGTGGGCCTCAGAGTACAGCTGTTCACAGCAAGTGATAAGGGAAGACACCAGGTGTCAGGGGGGTTTAAGTAGCAGAATGATGTGACCTTACCATGTGTGAAGAAATCCCCAGGGCATCTGTTTCAGAAGCACTGAGGGATACAGAAATGAATAAGTCATAGTTTTCGCCTGTGGGGAACATAGACCCTTGACAGGCAGACCACCACACACACAAAGAACTAGAGATAGGAAGCAAAACACAGATAAACAGGCTGCAATGAAGAGCTGACGTGTGTGCGTATATTGGGGTCTTAAAGGATAAGGAAAATGCGGGCCAGCAAGATCGCTCAATTGATTAAGAGTGCTTGCCTGCAATCTCTGAAACTCACATGATGTGAGGAGAAGACCAGTTCCTACCAGTTGTCTTCTGAGCCCCATGGTACATGTGTGCCACGTACATATACACAAATAAATAAATAAATGTAATTACAAACTTTTGTTGTTTTATTTTTCGGCAGGCTTTCTCTGTGTAGCTTTGGAGTCTGTCCTAGAAGTCTCTGTGTAGACCAGGCTAGCCTCAAACTCACAAAGATCTGACTGCCTCTGCCTTCCTAGTGCTGGGATTAGAGGTGTGTGATACCACCACCAGCATAAAAAAAATTTTTTTAAAGAAGACATCAGCTCGGTATGGTGTGACATGCCTATAACCCCATTAGGAAGGAAAAGGCAGGCGGATCAAGGGTTCAAGACCAGCCTTAACTACTAAAGGGTTTGCGGCCAGGCCAGCCTGGGTTACTTGAAACTCTGTCTTCTGAGAGGGAAGACGTTGGATATCGTAGTGTACACATATAATCACAACACCCGGGAGATGGAGGCAGAAGGTTCAGTTCAAGAGCAGCCTTGATTACACAGAGAAAGCTGGAGGCCAGTCTGGATTATATCAGACGTCAAAAAAATCAAGAAAGGAAGAGAACCCTGATAAAAATCCTAAGCATATATCAGGAGCAAAGGTAATAGGGGCTGAGATCAGACAGTCACAGGCCATAGAAGGCAAGCAAAAACAAAATCTGTCTTCTGTGTTCAGTGGTGGGTACTGCTGGAACTTCTGGTGAAGAGAAGGACAGGACAGCTGTCCAAACCTGTCCCCTGAATGAAAGCAAGCCTGGGCCTGGGCCTGGGCCTGGGCTTGCGCCTGTGGTAGGGTTGTATGTTAGGGTTTGGATTTATCAGACAAACGTGATTTCCAGAGGTTGAAACTGAGGGGCATCTAAGAAACAGTGGCTAAGGCTGGAGCTAACTGAAAAGCTGGGCAGACTGTCCTTCTGTAGAATGGGAACTGGGAGGCAGGGTACAGGTAGGAAGCAAAAGGCCATGAGGCAGAGTTGGAAGCAGCCTGGCATGATCTCCTCAACCTCAAAGGCATGGCTGCACTTGCTTTCTGGTGCCTCTAGCCTTGGTTGTGCACAGGGAAGTAACTGTTCAGGGGCCCAAACTGTCTTGGACAATGAGATCTTTGTCTTAGGAAGTGGAGTCTGACAGCAAAGTCAAGGTTGGGTGTGATGAGCCTGGAGAGGCTCCACGGGCAGGTAATTTGGGAGACTGCTGCACAAGCAGGCAGCAGATCTCGGTGAGTCAAAGACTAATAAGGCAATGTGGACTTGGGATGAGAAGTGCTCTTTTAAGAACACCATCTCCAGCTGGTGTGTGATGGAGATGCTGATAACGGCTGTCTGCCAAGCGTCAGAAAAGAAAAAGAACACTCGATGATGGTCAGAGAACAGAGGCTGTGGCGCTGTAGACCTGACTCCTGGCAGCTAGTTTCAAAGTCATAGCCCTGTTAGTAAAACCATTACCCTCTTTTGCTCCAAACACTGTGTTACGGGCTTCTCTCTGTGGAATCTGACATTCACAGTTAACACAGGACTTTCCATAACTGAGGCAGCTTCCTCTGGCTTTGCCACAGATTAGCCTGCACTGGCCATAGTCCTGATGAGGACACTATGACCATCTTATCATATGAAACTCTGAGATAAGGACTAAGTGTTCCAAAGGCTCTCAGACTAGGGTACCCCTCTTCTGGATGTGACTGCAGAGTTCATTTTAGGAGGAGCAGTGACTTTGATGGGTTGCAACCCTTCAAAGCCTCACTGGCTTAATTACTAGGGAACTAGACATAAAAAGAAGGTTCTGGAGCTGGGAGATGGCTCCGTAGGTAGACGTGCTTGTCTTGCAAGCCTGATGGGCCAAGTTCTATCTCTAGAATCCACATAAAGGCTGTCCTCTGACTCCACACATCCATCCTGGCATGTGTGCCCACACATGCATTATGCATTATACAAGTACACACAAATGATTTTTCAGATACTGAGAGAAAGAAAAGTGGAATCTTTGGATGAAAACTAGATGTAAGAAGAGATTAGCAGGGTGTGGTGGCTCATGCTTGTAAATCTAACACTTGGGGGGATGAAGCAGTGGAAATGCCCTCAAGTCTGAGCTCTGCCTGGGCTACACGGTAAATTGCAAGCCAGTTTGGGATTACAGAGTGAGCGCCTGCCTCACAAACAAAACAAAAGGGGCCTCAAAAACAAAACAAAAGGGGCGAGAGAGTTATCTCATTTGTTAGAGCGCTTGTTGCTCTTGCAGAGTACTGTGGTTTGGTTGCCAGAAGCCCCTTGGCAGCTCACAGCCACCTGTAACTCTAGCTTCAAGGGATCTCGTACACCTTCTTCTGACCTCTGTAGGTGTAGACGTGAGTGTGGTGCACATACATACATGAAGACAGACACATAAAATTAAATAAATACAAAAATGTTTTTAAAATAAAATTTTTGGCCAGGTGGTGGTGCACACTTTTAATGCCAACACTCAGGAGGCAGAGGCAGGTAGATCTCTGTGAGTTCAAGGCCAGCCTGGACTACAAAGTGAATTCAGACAGCCAGAGGTATTACACAGAGAAACCCTGTCTCGAGAAAACCAATACTCCCCACCCCCAAAAAACTTAAACATAGTAAGGTCAGGGTTTTTAAAAATTGGCCATTTTTAGCTAGAGGAAAAAATATTTTCAAGGAAAATGTCATAAAGGTAAGCTGAGTAGTAGTGTTGGTGTCATATGGATAGGAAAAACATAAAAACCTGAATTCAAAAACATGAACACAATTCACTTTTCACGTCTGTGCATGAGACATGCATGGATTTTAGAATAATGAACGTCTTTGCCACTGACCCCACCTTTTTCAACTATATTCTCTTCTTCAGATTGAGAATACATGGAGAAGATTTCCCAAGATTCTAACCTCAACTTTCAGTTATACCTAAATTAAAAAAAAAAAAAAAAAGCAAAAAACCAACAACAAACAAAATCTGGAAACTCCCCACTCTGTTTCTGATTAGTCTCTCTTAATAATCATTCACATGATTTTTTTGTTCATTTCTTCATTCATTAAATTTTTAATGAGCCCGTAACAGATGCCAGACTCTCTGGGGACACAGCAGAGAACAAAAGTAACCAAAGGCCCTGCTGTCATGGAATGGTGCTTACACTCGAGTGTGGAAGGCACACAATACACAAATAAATAAGCGTAATACGTCATGTTGTTGTGAGTGCCAACAAAGACAAAAAGACAAGTTGGGGGAGGGGGGGGGCGGCCAAGGCCCATGCTGCATCAACAGGAAAGGATTCGTCAATAAAATGGCACCTGAGTAGAGACCTGAATGGGGAGGGCATAGACCATGGAAGTTCCTGTGTTCCAGGCACAGGAAATAGCAAATCTAAAGTCTCAGAGGTTCACAATGTCCTTGGGATGGTTGAGGGCAACAAGGGAGCTAATAAGCCAGGAAGATAGTGATGGGGGCTGGGTGGTAGATGGGGAGATCAGAGAGGAAAGCAGGGGCTCAGATGAGGTACAATTCATAAACCTTGGTAAAGAATCGATTTTAGTCCCACAGAAGGCTTTGAACAGAGTTTGATCTGACTGGTCAACCTCAATTTCTTTGACTCCTGACTGGGAAGTACCCAGTCTCCAGCACCCTAGGTACAAAGGCTCAGCCCAGGGCTGTAGCGGGAGGGGGGGATATGAAGAGAAGGAGAAGGCTGATAAGATTTTCTAAAGCTTTGGAAAATATCTGTGTGTGAGAGAGAGGAGACCATAATGATGGAAGTTTTGGTCAAAACCATGAAAGAAGCTGTTTGCTGAGCTGGGTTTGACTGAAGAAAGAACAAAATTTTGCTTTAAATGTACTAGGTTGAGCCAAGAACAGTTGCATATGCTTGGAATTCTAGTACTGGGGAGGCAGAAGCAGGATTGCTTCAAGTTGAAAATTTTTAAAAAATGTTAAAATTGAAACACCTATGACACCCAGGTGGATGTTTGAGTAGGGACTTGGTTGGGTTCAGGGGGAGAGAGAGAGATCTGTGTTGGAAATATGAATTTGGAAATTTTGAGGACTAGCCGGACCCACAGCATTTGGGAGGTGAATGAGAGAGGGCCAGTAGTCCAAGTTCATTCTCCATCTTCAGCTACATAGCAAGTTCAAGGCCAGCCCAGGCAAATGAGACTCTTGTGTTTTGTTTTGTTTTTAAAGCTACGGGATGAAGTTAGACAGAGGAGTTTAAAAAAAAAAAGAAAACCTAAGCATTAAGCACTAGGCCACTACAACTTTTAGAAGTAACTCAGAGACCATGTGAAAGTGTTTCCAGGAGTGGGAGAGAGCATTTAATTCATTGCAACTGACAGACCAAGTGAGAAAGAAGGCTGGAACTCACACTTGTGTTTAGTTGATCTTGGTAAGAATGTTGGCAGTGCAGGCTTTTAATCCAAGTACTCTGGAGGCAGAGGCAGGAAGATCTCTGTGAGTTCCAGGACAGCCAGCCAGAGGTACATAGACCCTGCCTCAAAACTAACTAACTATTGAAGGAACAAAGAATTGTGTCGGGAGAGTGGAGGATATAGAAGTCTACTGAGGGAGGCTGAGAAGAAAGTTGTGGATATGCACATGTGGAAAAATCAAAACAAAACAAAAAATATGCTAATCAAAGCAGATGATAGGCCTAATGTCAGGAAAGCAGTTTGGAAGCAGGCCAGATAGAAGCCAGCAGTGAGGTATGGCTGCTAGGGGAGCAAGAGTATTAAAAAGTCATATAGGACTGAGGTGCAGTTTAGGGGAAGATAACATATTTAGTGTGCGTAAGGCTCTGGGTTCTGTTCCCAGCATTGGAAAAAAAAAGTGTCCCCATATTGACTGACTCTTTTCTGTTTCATTGATTGGTTTTACACTGCTACCTTCAATTTGTTTTATTAAATTTAATTTTTTGTTTTGTTTGTTTGTTTTTCGAGACAGGGTTTCTCTGTGTAGCTTTGGAGCCTATCCTGGCACTTGCTCTGGAGACCAGGCTGGCCTCAAACTCACAGAGATCTGCCTGCCTCTGCCTCTCGAGTGCTGGGATTAAAGGTGTTGCCACTAACCACCAGCTTAAATTTAATTTTTTAAGACAAGACTTTATATAGCCTAGGCTGGCCTCATACTTGACATATAGTTGAGGATGGTCTTCAATTCCTAATTCTTCTGTGTCTACTTCCAAAGGCTGAGATAAAGGTGTACATCATCATACCTAGCTTATTTTCTTAAATTCCATAACTTATGGTTGTGCCAACAAATCATTTTACACTTTTTAGAAAGCTGAGTGTGTGTGTGTGGGGGGGGGCTGGAGAGATGGCTCAGAGGTTAGGAGCATTGACTGTTCTTCCAGAGGTCCTGAGTTCAGTTCCCAGCAACCACATGGTGACTCACAACCACCTTGAATGAGATCCGGTGCCCTCTGCTGGCCTGCAGGCACAAGACTGTATACATAATAAATAAATAAAATCGAAAGAAAGAAAGAAAGAAAGAAAGAAAGAAAGAAAGAAAGAAAGAAAGAAAGCTGAGTGTGGTGGCTAATGCCTATAATCTTTAGAAGGCTAAGGCAGGGGGATTGCCCTGAGTTAAAGATTAGTCTGGGCTACGTAGTGAGTTCATGGCTAGCTTAGGTGTTGTTAGTTAGGGTTTCTATTGCTGTGAAGAGACACCATGACCACAGCAACTCCAATGAAGGAAAACATTTAATTGGAGTGGCTCCCTTACCATTCAGAGTTTCAGTCCTTTGTCATCACAGTGGGATGTGGCAGCCTGCAGGCAGAGATGGTCCTGGAGAAGGAGGCCACAGAAAGAGTCTGTCCACACTAGGTGTTGCTTGTAGACCTCAAAGCCTACCTTGACAGAGACACACCCACTCCGACAAGGCCACGCCTCCTAAAAGTGCCATTCCAAAACGAGTTTATGGGGGCCAATTACATTCAAACTACTACAGGTGTCAAAGACCCTGTTTCTAAGAAAGAATTGAAAACAAATTCATTTTTCAGACAGGTAGCCCTGGCTGACTGGGAGCTCCCTGTGCAGCTGAGGCTGCCTTTAAATAGCTCCGGATCCTCTTGCTTCTACTTCCCAAATGTTGGGATTGAAGACATATGAAGAAAGCTTCAAGCAGCTGTTTTTCTTGGCCAATGACAGCAGGAGACTAGCTCCTGAACCCACAAAAGTAAAGTGAAAGGCATTATTTCGGAATGATCAAAAGGACAGTAAGATGGGTGTTTTTGTTTTGTTTTTGGTTATTCGGGGATAGCATCTCACTATGTAACCACAGATGGCCTGGGACGACTGTAGCCCAAGCTGACCTGAAACTTGGTAATCCTCCTGAGTGCCACCATGCCTGGCTGTGCTGATTTTACACAGAAAGCCTTTACTAATGCTGTGCCCATTGTTCTCCACAGCTCAATTGTCTGTCTTGGATCTTTCTATTTTGGTGGATTGGATATCTGCCCAACGCCCAAGGCCCAACGCAACATATAATGTACAACTTTCTGCCTTTCCTAACTTTGAAATTAGATTGTTTTCCTGACCTAAAATCTAACTCAGTTACTTCAGAGTAACTTTCTTTGCCTTTCTTAACTGAAGTAACAGAAATATCCCAAACACTCAGGCCCCCTGTGGCCACAGGAGGGCAGAGACTGTTAGTGGTAGGACAGAATTCCCACTCTGCCCTGAGCAGAACTCCCAGGAAGCAGGAGCATGACTGACCGTGGCTCTGCTTACAGCATGGAGGGCATCATGAGGCCTGAACCATCAGGTCCAACTCTGCAAATATTCCAAACCACAGCTATATTTGTAACCTACTTTTCTAACATACCTACTCTGCATTTTAATCCTCAGGGTTAGGGAGAGAGCTCAGTTGTTAAGAGCACTTCCTGTTCTTGTAGAGGACCTGGGTTTAGTTCCCAGCACCTAAATAACTCACAATCATCCTGCTCAGCTGGCAAAGGCTCTTACCATCAAGCTTGATGACCTGAGTTCAGTGTCTGGGACCCACATGGTAAAAGGATAGAGACAACTCCTCAAAGTTGTTCTCTGACCTCTAATGGGTACAGTGGTTTGACTAAATGTTAACTTTAAAAAAAGAAGAAACAAATTACAGAAAATCTAGAGTCCATAGTAAGCATAGTTCTCATTACTTAAATGGTAGATTCTCTTTGGCATTCAAAGTTTTCTGACAGAGCTCCTATGACCACATACAGTTTGTCAGTCGTGATGAGGTTTGCGTCAGTAAACTGTTTAACCAAGTGAAAACACAAGGACAGGATTAAATCATAGCTCGTCAGTGCCTTGATCGCTGGTATGTGGAACGGCCTAACTAGATGGTCAGGATTCATAATGACCAACTTCAAGGTAACCATTGTTTATTTAACACAAGTGCACACTTGGCAGGATTTTAATGTGATACGATGTTTTAGGCTTAAGTTATATATCCTTTAATGACTTCTTTTCTTCATTTGTTTTCTTTTGCTTGAGACAGTGTCTCAGTATATAACACAGGCTGGCCTGGAAATCACTACAGGTATCCAAAGCTGGCCTCAAACTCCAGAGCCTTCTGCTTTAGCCTTCCAACTACTGGGTTTGCAGGTGTGTCTTGATTATCAACAGAAGTAAATATATGAAAAAAAGTGTTTAACTATAAAGAAGTAAACACGTGTTTAACATAGAGGAAGAAAGGGAGGAGGCAGTGAGTGAAGAGAAAGGAAGAGATAGACAGCAGGTCTTGACTCATCACAGGGGTTGAAGGGATAGTTCAGTGGCTAAGAGCACTGGCTGCTCTTGCACAGGACCTGCGTTCATTTCCTAGCACCCACATGGTAGCTCACAACCGTCTGTAACTTCAGTTCTGGGGGATCCCTGCTGGCTCCAGGGGTATCAGGCACACATGCATGAATGCATACATGCCCAAACATCATACATGCAGTACTTGTAGGCAGAAACTCATACCCATAAAATAAAAATAAATGTAATATATATATATATATATATATATATATATATATATGACTCATCAATGTTTGGATCCAAATTTATCATAGGTCCCTGTAGTCATAACTGCTTAAAATAAAATTTGAAAGCTCCCATGTGCCTGCCTAGGCTAACGTTCAGTCTGCCTTTCTAACACTACTCATTCTGAGAGCTCTATCGGACTCTCTGATAGGCTGTGGGGATGTGAGTCAAACGCCACCAGCTCTTGGGGCGGGAGGACATCTCAATGGTACAACATGTGCACAAAGTCCTCGGTTCAGCTGGCACAGTAATCCCCGTACTGGAGAACCTGGGCCAGGAGGATCACTATAAGTGATCCTTGTGGATCAGGCTGTACACAGTGTTCCAGGACAGCCTGGGGTACAGAGTGCAACCCCACCAGAAAAAAAAAAAAAAAAAGACAAGACAGCATTGGGTTCCCCAGCACCAAAACAATAAAAACCTTTACTCATTTCACAACACTGAGTTATGTGGTAAAGCTGCAAAGTGTAAACGAAGGTGTGAAACCACTTTCTCCTGTGTATGTTGGGTTACAGACTGATGAAGAAGGCAATATGCAGCCAGACATGGTAGCACACCCATGTGACTCCAGCTACTGTTGAGGCTGAGGAAGGATTCCAAGTTCAAGGCCTGTCTGATCAACTTTGGGAGAGCTTGTCTTGAAAAGCAAACAGACAGAACGTGAGCATGACTCTAACATATGAAATCCAAGCACTAGAAAGGCCAAGGTTGGAGGATCACTCAGAGTCTGAGACCAGCCTGGGCTACATAGTGAATACAAGTGTAGCCTGGACTGTAAAGTAGGACTTTAAGATAAAAGAAGGCCAGAGAAGTACCTGCTTAGCATATACAAGGCTCGGAGGTGCATACACACACTTTTTTGTTTTGTTTGTTTTTTGAGACAAGGCTTTTCTGTGGCTTTGGAGCCTGTCCTGGCACTCACTCTGTAGACCAAGCTGGACTCACACTCACAGAGATCCACCTGCCTCTGCCTCTCAAGTGCTGGGATTAAAGGCGTGTGCCACTACTGTCCTGCTCACTCACAAATTTTTTTTTTAAAGATTTTATTTATTTATTACATATACAACATTGTTTCCATTTATAGCTGCACACCAGAAGAGGGCGCCTGATCTCATTACGGATGGTTGTGAGCCACCATGTGGTTGCTGGGAATTGAACTCAGGATCTCTGGAAGAGCAGTCAGTGCTCTTAACCTCTGAGCCATCTCTCCAGCCCTCACTCACAAATTTTTAAAGCAGACTTTTGAATCAGGTTTTTAAATTTTGATGAAACTGCATTTGTTTACTTTAGTGTGAAACCAGTACTAGAGATTGAGCTTAAGGCCTTGTCCATTCTAGGCAAATACTCTACCACTGAGCTATAGCCCCAGTCTCAGTTTGGCTTTTTATTTTGACTCAGTGTTTCACAAAGGCCTAGGCTGGCCCTGAACTCCTTCTGTAGCTCAGGCAAGCTTTGAACTTCAATCCTCCTATCTCATGCTCCTATCTACTTGGGGTTATAGGCCTATGTAGACCTATGTATGACCTATGTCTGGATGAAACTGCACTGTTTTTGTTTTCTTGAGAGATAATATTGTTCTGTAGCCCAGGCTGGCTCAGACAGGCATAAGTCATTACACTTGGCCTGAAACTGCTGTCAATTGTAACAAATACTCTTAAGATTATGTATGTTCAAGGAAGCAGCCCCTGCTCCAGGATTTAAGGCTCTAGGTGGCACTGTCTAACAGAAACAGGGATACAGGCAATTTGGGTTTCCTAATAGCTACATTTTTACAAAGTAAAGAAGAAACAAAAATACAAGTCATTTCAGCATGTAATGAATATACATTTTATCAGGACTTTGTTGCCATTGGTGAGACAAGGTCTCAGTATGTGGCCCTGGTTGGCTTAAATTTACAGCCCTCCTGGTGCTTCAGCCTCCAGGTCTCAGAATTACAGATGACTCATCACATCCAGCTTCTTGACTTTTCTATTTCCCTTTTCATATTGATGTCTTTAAATCTAGTATATTTTATGCTTACAGTCCATCTTAACTTGGATCAGCACAGTGCAGTGCTCCATAGCCAGGGTGCTGGTCAATAACAGCGTGTTTTTCTATCACAGTGGGCAGGAAGCCGTAAAAGGCTAGGATAGTTAAGTCCAAATGCCAGTTGAGATTTCACTGTGTGCTTTTCACCACTACACTATTCTTAAAGTTCCTAGGTAAAGTTTAAATGAACTACTTCTAACTTTTTATTTATTTTGTTTGGGGGTGATGGTTCGAGACAGGGTTTCTCTGTGGCTTTGGAGGTTGTCCTGGAATTAGCTCTTGTAGACCAGGCAGGTCTCGAACTCAGAGAGATCCACCTGCCTCTGCCTCCGAGTGCTAGGAATAAAGGCATACGCCACCACTGCTCGGCTAAACTTGTTATTTTTAAAGGCAGTTATTTGTGACAGGGTCTCACATAGCCCAGCCTAGCCTTGAACGCCTGATCTTCCTACTTCTGCCTCTAAACTGCTGGGACAACAGGTGTGCATCACTGTGTTCAACTTAAAATGTTAAAGAATGCTATTTTTCTATGCACGTACTTGTAGCTCAGTATGTGAGTTCAATATATGATGGAGTTGTAAGTAATAAAACACAAATGATTATCTATTATGTCATATGGGAAAGAAACTGTGCTTATGAGAGTGACTTCAAGAGGAATGCTGGAAAGCTACCCACACTCCTTATCCCTTTGGCATTCAGAAAGATTAAGCAGCACAGGCTGGCTCCTCTCTCAGCCTCCTGAGTGCTAGGATTAAAGGCAAATGTCACCATGCCCAGCTGTCTCTTTCTTTCTTTTTGGAATATTTCCTATTGAGAACATGCTTAGGGGTGTGACAACTACCTTGGGATAACGACAAAAGATTCTTTAACACAGTGAAGATAACAGAAGGGCATTTTTCTTATCAGAGATGTAAATTTATGAAGCCAATCATGCAGACAGACACAGGACAGAGTTCCCTATCAGAAGGAAGAGTGCGTCAGCAAGGTCCTCAATGGGCTTCGCCTAAATAGTAACAACCCAAACCTGCCCCTCTTCCTGCCATTTCCCTCTCTTGTGAAAGGTTCTTTCCTCCATCATTCCTTCTTCTATTTTTAAAGATAGGGTTTCTCTGGGTAGTTCTAGTTGTCCTGGAACTCGATAGGTAGACTAGGCTGGCCTCAAACTCAGAGATATTCCTGCCTCTGCCTCTGGGGTGCTGAGATTAAAGGTGTGTGCCACCACACCCAGCCCATATCATTTCTTCTTAAGGTATAACAAGAGTGTTGGATTATCCCCCAGTACACTAGGTTCTATAAGAACTTAGTGTGGAGCTAAAAGTGATAGCAAAGATAAAATAATAATAATAACCTTCCCAATTCGCCACCAGAAATGTCGAAAACCATGTATTCACTCAATATGCAGACACAAGTGACAGCAGCTTTATTTTTTTATTTATTATATATACAGTGTTCTGTCTGCATGTTTGCCTGTATGCCAGAACAGGGTATCAGATCTCATTATGGTTGGCTGTGAGCCACCATGTGGTTGCTGGGAAATTGAACTCGGGACCTCTGGAAGAGTGGTCAGTGCTCTTAACCTCTGAGTCATCTCCCCAGCCCCCCAAAGTTTTCAGTGCTTTTTCAATGCCATGATAATCATAGGCAAACATGCTGTACTGGCTGGTTTTGTGTGTAAACTTGACACAAGCTAGAGTCATCAGAAAGGAAGGTGCTTCAGTTAAGGAAATGCCTTCTGTAAGGCAGTTTCTCAATTAGTGATCAACGGTGGGTGGTGCCATCTCAGGGCTGGTGGTCCTAGATTCTATAAGAAAGCAGGTTGAGCAAGCCAGGGGGATAAAGTCAGTGAGTAGCTCTTGATTCCAAGGTCGAGCCCTGCTTGAGTCACTGTTCTGGAAGTGTAAGCCAAATAAACCTTTTCCTTCCCAGCTTGCTTTTTGGTCATGGTGTTTCTTTAAAGCAATAGAAACCCTAAGACACATGCCCAGAAAGCTGGCTGAAGAAATGGCACTGCGAAGTGCTTCAGTTACTGACTGTGAAAACCTTTAAGTATGTTTTCTTAGTTACATAGGAGACTAAATGGATGACCATTACTCTGGTTCACTTCCTTTTCTTCTTTCTGTTTTGGTTTTTCAAGACAGGGTTTCTCTTGTAGCCCTTGCTGTCCTGGATCTCATTCTGTAGATCAGGCTGACCTCAAACTCAAGAGTACTGCCTGCCTCTGCCTCCCGAGTGCTGGGATTAAAGGAGTGAGCCACCACTCACATGCAGGTGAGCTGGAAACTCGAAGGACTCATTTTGTTTTAAATTCAGATATCTTACACTTAGTGTTTGAGTGTGCAGACTCGGTAGCCCACCATGTAGAGGCTAGAGGACAATCTTTAGGAGTAGGCTGTTGCTGTCTTCTTCCACTGTTTCCGTTCAGGGAACCAAACTCAGGTCATCAGGGCTTGGTGGGACATGCCTTTACTCACTGAGCCATCTTGCCAGCCCCAGGGACTGGCATTGCAGATGCACCACCGCCATGATTTATTTACTCCTTGCTTAAAAAAAAAAAAAGAAAGAAAGAAAAGCTTTTTAGTTTGTGAGTTTCCCTGCATGCACTTATATACATCACAGGGAGTGCCCACAGAGGCCAGAAAAGGGCACTGGATCCCCTGGAGCTGGAATTACAAGAGGTTGTAACTGCCATATGGGCACTAGGAACCTGACTCCAGCCCTCTGCAATAGCAGCAAGTACTCTTAACCACTATCTCTTCAGCCCTGAATGCACGAACTCTTCATCTAACAGAATTCCCATCAGAGACATATAATGTTCAGTCTTTCAGGGTGGCTGTGGTGGTGCCCTTCTATAGCCCCAGCACTTGGTAGAATGAGGCAGGAGGGCTCCAACTTTGAAACCATCCAGGATTACAAGCAATACCTTCTCTCAAAACAAACAAAACAAAAACAAAAAAAACACCAACCCCCCAAAAACAAACAAAATTTTTGCCATTACAATCTGTTCTTTTATGATAGCTGTCAGTACTGATAAAGCAAGCCCTCTTTTTGAGTTAATCTAACTATGTGAACCAGAAATGAATACACCTTTTCTGTATTTTTTTCAACATAGTTCAACACAGGCTCCGAAAACTGGTCAGCATCTTACCTCAAGTCAGCTATTGTTCCTATAGGTAATAGAGAATTTTAAAGTAAGTGCCCACCTGTATTTGTTTTTAAGACAGGGTCTCATGTAGCCCAAGCTGGCCTGGAACTTGGTGTATAGGTGGTGACCTTGAATTTCTGACCCAGCCTCTACAACTGGGAATACCAGTCCCCATTCCATCCAGTTCTGGACAAAACCTGTGGCTTTTGTGCAAGGAGCCCACCAACTGAGCTACAAACCCCAGCCATATTTATTATACTTCCGTCTCTCTTTTGCCATGTACCACCATACCCAGGTTGTACAGAAAAATTGTTTAAAATTCTATACTTAATCTAACTATCATACTGAACATGAAGAAAATCCAGAGGCTAGCTTTTGAGATGATGGCTTCTCCTGTGACTGATTTTGGGGAGCAAAGTCTTCAAGTTCACCAGTCAAAAAATAACAAGGGTGTAACAAAATTGTCAAAAACACCAATTGTTTTTAAACCTAGAAACACATCCAGACTTAGGGGATTTACCCCTTATTTATGGCTTTTGAGCATACTGGAATGTGTCGATAGAAATTCTTTCACAAAACTTAAAAAAAATCACCTTGCCTCCAATTGCAAGTGGATCATCAGACCTAAAATAATCTAAATCAAATGTGCTCGTCAGATCGTATTTTTAAAAGCATTGTGTGTCTGAATCCACTTGAAGCGAACTTGTAAAGGACATAAAAACTCTTAACAAAACAAAACACAGGGCAATTGGGCTTCTGCTTTATCTGGCTACCGTTTCTAGGGTCAGCTCTTTCTAGTTTCAAAATTTGCATGGCTGCCTTTCTGGGTTTGCTTCAAGAGCCAGCCTTAGGCCGTGTGGGGATTGCTCGAACTCGGTCGGCGGCCTCGGGCAGAGACTTTATTTGCATCTCGGAGGTGGCAAAGTCCGTCCATCCATCCATCCATCCACCCATCCATCCATCCATCCATCCCCGAGCGGGGAGGCGCCCGCGCTCCGCCGCTCACTTTAGTGTCGGGGGCCGGGCACCGGGACCGTTTGTGTCCCTGTCTGGGACACCGCACCGGCTGCCGGGCCTGGCGCGTGCACGGCAGGTCTCGGAGCTCGAGTGCACACGGCGCCGCCGCACCGCTCCCCGCTCCCCCGTCCCGGGACGAGCAGGCGCGGCTCCCCGGCAGAGAGGGGTCCACGTCACCCGCGCAGGCGCAGCAGCAGCCTCACGCCCGCGCAGGCGCAGCAGCAGCCTCACGCCGGCGGGAAGGGGCGGGCGCTCGGCCCGCGGTAAACAAGCGCCGCGCATGCGCCGCGGGCCCAGGGCGCCGTCTTTGTTTTGCATAGTAAAAAGGGAAGGGGGACGGGGGCGCCCGGCCAACCCCTGCGGGCTGCGCGACCGTGGGCGCCAAAATCCTCCACAGAGCTGCCGGCCCGCCCGGAGCCGCCCCTGACTGCCCTGAGGCTGAAAGGAAGAGGAGACAAACAAATTAGAAAAAAAATCTTTTTTTTTTTTTTTGGGGGGGGAGGGAGGGCGGTCCCCACAGCGCCACATAAAATCCTCCTCAGCGCTGGCCCTGCCTCAGACAACGCGAGATCCTGCGCCTGGACGTGACTGCGCACACACCCCGCCCCGCCCCCTCCCCCTGAGGTCCAGTGCGCATGCCTGTGGCTTTTTTTTTTTTTTTTTTTTTTTTTTTTGGCGCGCAAACGGGTTTCAAAACTTCCTGCCTGGTCGGTCACAGGTGGCCAGACTCGGCCCCCGAGGAAGGTCTCTGTCAGCATCCCAGCGCGCACTCACGCCCTTAGGGAGGTTTTCGTTCGAAATCCCACGCGAATGTAACTCGTCCCCTCTTTTCTGTTAGTCGTTGGGGGTCTGGAGTCAGATAGCCGGAGTGGGAGTGGGCGAGCCCAGCACGGTTTTAAAACAAAACGTCTTGGGTTTTGGCTGTGTAGAATGGTTAACTCTGCGAGCAGCGTAGAAGGATAGATCTTCTGAGGGACGAAAGGAGTATTTTTCTTTTTTTTTTCTTGAAGACCTTGAGAGGCTGTGAATGTGGACCGAGGTAAACTGGGCTGAAGATGGGAAGTATTAGAAATGGAAGAGGTCAACGGAGACAGTACCCCATGCTTGAGAGATGAGCCCAGAAGGAGCTGTAGGTAGGAGAGGAAGCTTAGCCTAAGATAATCTATGCGCATTCGTGAACCAGAAAGCAGAAAGATGCCATTTGGTCTATGACGGCAAAGTGTGGATTGGGAGTGTCTGTCTCAGAGACATTTCTAAAAAGGGTTATGAGCAAGAGCTGAGGTTAGGGCGGGGGTAAAACAGGTAATAATCTGGAGGGGTGTCACTGATCTGGCCTCTTTTCTCTCCCAGGGCACATGGAACACCTGCACAAACACTGGATTTTTGTCCTGCAACATCTCAAAGGTACCATCCAACAACACCTGAAGTGACCTCTTTCCAATAGAATCCCCGGGCACCTCCCACCAGCCTCACCCTTTGGCCAGAATGAAATTTAGCCTACAACTTATTCAGAGGTGTCTCTGGCTCATTATAAGACTACATGTTACAAGTCTACAGCCTCTCAATTCTGTAGATCTTGGGATCCACCTTTCTATTGGGAGCAGTGCTATGTAATACAGTCAGTATTCAGTCATTTCTTACTGTCCCCCACTGATTGTTCCTAGGACCATGCACAGATACTGAAATCTATGATGCTCAAGTCTCCCATGTAATAAGATGAACTATTTGCGTGTAACCTGTGTACATCTTGTAAACTATAGATTATGTGTGATATGTAAATCCATGTAAATACTAAGTAAATAGCTCCTTACTATACTGTGTAGGGAATAACGGCAAGAAAAGCATTCAGTACAGATGCAAATTTTTCTTCTCAATATTTTTTGTCTGCTTTTGGCTGAATCTGAGGATGTGAAACCCACGGATGCGGGAGGCGCTGCCTTTCTCCCTCTCTGTGTGAAACAGTTATCTCCCTGTATGGATCAAGACTGGCCTAAATGGACTCAAAAATCTAGTCTCGGGTAGTCCTTTTGCCTCAGCTTCCTCCATAACTGACACTGCCGGCATGTGCTGAATATATTTTAATCCTTTGTGTGCTCTATAGAGTCAACATAGGAAGACCGATGGGGCCCGACAAAATAGTAGTGGCAAGTGAGCAATAAAGCTTCCTTCGTCTGTAAGAAAGCAAAAATGGAATGCCTTAGGATTAAAGCTGGCAGTGACGGAGAAAGATCTAGTACAGAGGAAAGTGCTTGGAAAAGAGGTATGGAGTCATACATCTACAATCTACAGTCCAGCTATCCAAGGAGGCTGAGGCAGGGGGACTGCTTGAACCTAGTTGGAGAAGAGCCTGGGAGGTGGATGGAGAGAGGAAGAAGGAAGGAAGGAAGAAAGGACCAGCCAGGTAGACCCTAACAGGAAGTTCTCCTGTATTCTGTATTCTGCCCTGTAGGCTGTATGTGCTGAATTCACAGAAAAATGCAGGAGAAACTTATGGATACAATAGAATAGGATTTCTGGGTTGAAGCCTAGATATTTGGTTTGGAATCATCCACCATCTAAGTGTAATATAGAAACTGTTTAGAGTCAAGGACCCAAAACCTGAGTCTGGTCTCTTGGATCCCCCAGTCAGGACACATGACGCCTCAGAGGCTCACTTTCCCAATTTATAAAGTAAAGATTAAAGTAACAGAAGGCCAAGAGTGTCTTTTTTGTTTGTTTGTTTTTCTTTTTTGGTTTTTCGAGACAGGGTTTCTCTGTGGCTTTGGAGGCTGTCCTGGAACTAGCTCTTGTAGACCAGGCTGGTCTCAAACTCACAGAGATCCTCCTGCCTCTGCCTCCCGAGTGCTGGGACTAAAGGCGTGCGCCACCACTGCCTGGCTAGGAGTATCTTTTCTTAAAAATTATTTTAGTTGTGTGAGTGTTTTCCCCGTACCACTTGTTCCTCATGCCCTCAGGCCAGAAGAGGACATCTGGTCCCTTGAGATTGGAGTCACAGATGGCTGTGAGCTGGGAATTGAAACTGAGTCATTTGGAAGAGCAGCCAGCACTCTTAACTACTACATTCTCCATCTCTCCAAACTTAAAAGAATTAGTGTGATAACAAAATGAGCTACTATTGGAAAGACTGTGACTTAACAGCACAGAATTATACCCTATGTGATCAGTAAGGGAGAGTTTCTTTCTTGAGCAGCATTTGTGCTAGCCATCTACCCACTTGTGGGTGCTGCAAGGAGCGTAAGTCTGTCTGTATCAGAAAGCCTTAAGGTCCTTTATCTTGTTTGCACATTAGAATTACCTGGGGAGCTTTGAAAGATTTTAATGCCTGGCTTTACCCGACATCAGTTAAATCAGAATGTCTGGGAGTGGTGTGCTCCCAGACATCAGTATTTTTTTTTTCTTTAAGATTTTTAGATTTATTTAGTGTCTGTTCACGTGTGCGTGCACATGTGAGTGAGAGAGTATGTGCATGCCACATTTCGTGTGTAGAGATCAGAGAACTTGCAGGAGTTAGCTCTTTCCCAACATTATTATCGGTCACAGGTTCCAAACTCAAGTCATCAGGTTTGACCGCAAACTTTTACCAGCTGAGCCATTTGAGTGGCTCAGCATCAGTACCTTTTAGTTTATCTTTATAATTACTGTGTAAGTGTTTGTGATGTAGATGCCTTTGCTTTTGTCACAGTGTGCATGTGTAGGTGAGAGGGCAACCGTGGAGTCTGTTCTCCTTCATTCTGTGGGTTCAGGAATGGAATTCAGCCTGTCAGGCTTGGTTTTCAGGGCAGCAGGAGCCTTTACCTCTTTGGCCCATCAGTATTTTATTTATTTTTTGAGACCAGATTCTCTGATTCCCAGATTCTCTTGTCAAGCGCTGGATTAAAGGTGTGTGTGTACCCTACCATGCCCAGCCTCCATTAATATATTTCTTTTTTTAAAGTTCTGGGTTTGTTTTGTTTGGTTTTGTTTTTTTAAGTAAGGTTGAGAACCACTACTTAAAGAGTTCCCTCTAGAAAACAAGAAGAAATTAAGATCCGTGGCTTAAGACCTCCTGCTCTGCATAGTTACACACTTGGAGATTTTCTGGAGGAATAAAGGCAAGAGCTTGAGATGTGCACATGAGTTGGGCACAGTGAGGCAGATTGTGGGGGAAAGGCATTGAAATAAGTACCCTAACTTGGGAGCCGCTAGTGCTGTGATTACTGTGGATGCCAGGAACATACTAGCATACTTTGAAGCTCCCAAGCTGGCCCTTTGATCTAGCACAGGTTTCTTTGCCACCTGGAGCTGTTCTGCTCCATTGATTGGGGAAGGCATGATTAAAGTGTTTTCGCCCGGGTGGTCTTCTCGCCCGGGAGGGCAGGTGGGAATGCCTTTTTAGTAGGCATCGATAATGAAGCCTTTCCATAAGCCTATCAGAGAGATGAGGATGATCTGACCACACCAGTGGCTTTGTTGTTACTGACAGATGAGAAAAGTAAGGTTTAAGCCTATCGTTACACAGACATTTCTCAGTGAATACAAGTCACTTGGGGAAGGGGAATGTCTGGGAAAGAATTTCCTGTGTGTGTGTGTGTGTGTGTGTATGTGTGTGTGTGTGTGTGTGTGTGTGTGTTTTCTTAACCCCTGAGTGATCTCCAAAGCCTCGGACCCCCATTTTTTATGGAATCAGGCAAACAAGTGAAAGGGAGTCCTTGTGCAACACACAGGCGTTCAGGAGATATTGGTGTCTGGCTCAGGTAGTTCTGTTTTAAATTTGAATTAATTTATTATTGGTATGTGTGAGTGTGTTGTGGGGTCTTGGGACAGCTTTCTGGAGACAGTTTTCTCTCTCACCTTTACGTAGGTTCCAGAGACCAAAAACTCAGGCTCTCAGGCTTCTATGGCACTTTACCTCGTGAGCTGTCTCATCACTCTCAGATGACTCTTGTGAGTCTGAGTGAGCCAAAGACAGATAATGCTTGAGGTTCATGACTGATTTTTTTCATCTGCTGGAGATCAGTGCTTTTGCATAGGGGGCAAAACAAGGAAAAGATAGGCCCAACTGGGGGGAAAAAAAAAAGTTATGAAGTTTGGATTTATAGCCTAGGGGTAGAGCACATGCTTACTATTCTATTCACGGAGCCCTGAATTAGATGATCAGCTCAAAACGCCATCCACCCCTGCCTCCCAATTATCAAGACCGGTAATTCTGTGCTTTCTGCTTTGAAGATAGAAAACAAAATGTCTATTGGACCTTGTTCAAAGTTTCATACTATACCAATATGAGACTCTGGTCCTTCACAAACGGGTATCCAGTCCATCTTTCTGCTTCTTTAGGGGATGCTGGAAATAGAATCCTAATGAGAGTAGATTAGAATTGGGTACAATCGACTTTTCTTTATAATGAATTATTTTTTCTCTACAGAAAATATTTGGGGGTTGGTGCTATGAAGATGGAGGCTGTGTCGTATCTGCCATTATTGAAGTTGCAGCTTCCTGTACCAAATGAAGTGTCATCTGGAAGTGTGGCAGCTTGCTCAAAGCACAGCTGGCCCAGCTGAGATTAGAGCACTTTAGTCTGTGGTAATCTAATAAGCATAGCACCAGGAACTCCGAACACTCAGGAGACTAAGAACAGAAGGGAAAGGTTTCAGAGGGAGGTTGCTAAAGTGGTATTAAGAAAAGACAAAAGCTTTAGTGTGTCCCACTGTAGCGAGAACATTAGTAAATGGCTAAGTCGTGTTGGGGTTAGGAGGCCAACGGTCCAGAGACTGCAGAGGCACAGTCACTAGGCCGATGAAGAGGCTGAAGAACAGATTCTGCGGAAAGTGAGTTGTGGAATGAGATAGAAAGACAGGAGAAGGGATGAAGAGAGAAGCAGATCAAAAGTTACACAAGCGACCAGGCATTGGTGGCTCACACCTTTAGTCACAGCACTCCAGAGGCAGAGGGAAGTGGATCTCTGTGAATTGGAAGCCAGTTCCGGGACAGGCTCCAAAACTTGACAGAGAAACCCTGTCTTGAAAAACGACATAAATTTAAAAACAAAAACAAAACCCAAACAAACAAAACACAAACCAAAACAAAAAATCTACCCATACACATACTGGGCCTGGAGAGATGGCTCAGCGGTTAAGAGCACCGGCTGTTCTTCCATAGGACCTGAGTTCAATTCCCAGCAACCACATGGTGGCTCACAACCTTCTGTAATGAAATCTGGTTCCTCCTTCTGCCCTGTAGTATACATGCAGACAGAATACTGTATACATAAATAAGTCACTACCAAAAAAAAAAGTTACATAAACCTCAATGGGCTGGGATAATATAGCTCAGTTGGTAGAGTGGATGACTAGCATGTTTTAAGCTATAGGTTTAGGCCCCATAATTGGTGATGCATACTGTCATTCAAGGATGCACAGTGAGCCCTCAAGGCCAGCCTGGGCTACATGTGACCCTGTCTCAAAAAACAAAGACAGAATATTTTAATTAGTAGTATCTTTTGAATAAAAATATCCTGGAAAAATAATGAGACTACCCAAGTTTTAATTCAGGGATAAGAGGATCAACATGTACAAAATGCTTTTAAAGTAACAGTGAAAAATAAAAATTAATTTGCTTTAGGGTAATAACCAAATTCATATTTATCTAATATGCCAGCACATAAAGTTAGTGAGCGTGTAGCTGGCTTTTTAGAATTTTTTAATTTTGTGGGCACTGGAGAAATGACTCAGCAGTTAACAGCCCTGGGTTGGATTCCCAGCACCCACACAGTGGTTCACAACTGCCTGTGACGCAAGTTTCAGAGGATCTGACACCTTCCGGCCTCCTTTCGTACTAGGTGTGCCTATGGTGAACAGACACACATGCAAACAGAATACCCATAAAATAAAACAAATTTTAAGAAAATTTTAATTTTCTTTTTAATCTTGAAGCTGTAAAGTTGATTGGACTAGGATCCTCCCTTAAAACGTCTTTGAACAGGATGAAATGTCTCCACAAACATTCTATCGTTTGGGAGGTAGAGGGGAGGATTAGCAGCTCAAGGTCAGCTAAGTGACATAGGCTCCCTCCAAGCCAGGCTGGGCCTTATGAGATCCTGTCTCAAAAATAACCGAAACAACCTTTATAGCCAAAAAATGGAAATGCAATAGATTCATCAATAGAAGTAATATGTGTGAAGATTTAAGTAGTATATGGTAAAAAGAAAGAGATGTCTGGGGTGTAGCATGCTATAAAATGAATGCTTACTTGGGCCCTGGCCCTGGTTTAGTGCGCAGCACCAAAGATAAAAGAAGAAAGACATGAGTAACTTGATTTGGAGGGTACTGTCTGAGTTGCTGTCTATCACCGTGAGAAAACACCTGACAAACACTTAAAGACAGGAAGGGTTGGCCTTGGCTCAAAGTTTGAGGGGATGTGGTTTAGCATAGAGAGGAAGGCATTCAATGTGAGCTTGAACACTGGCATGGCATCTACATCCAAGAAGCAGGGAGATGAAGACTGGTGCTCAGCTCTCTCCTTTTCTCTCTGTATTCAGTTCAGGACCCCAGCCATGGGCTGATGTGGACCGAATTCAGGGTAGGTCTTCCCTCCTCAGTTAAACCACCAGGAGCACCTGCACAGATAAACTCAAAAGGTGTGCCTCACTAGTGTTTGTGTGTGTGCGTGCGCGCGTGCGTGCGTGCGTGTGTGTTTTATACCCATAGTGGATGTTTTATTTGAGATAGTCTCTCACTGAACTTTGAGCCCACCAGTTTATCGGGGCTGGCTGGCCAGTGAGATCAGGGGATCCTGCCTCTCCAGCACTGGGATTACAGAGTACAGATTACAGATTAGCAGTTTTTACATGCGTGCTGGGGATCTGAACTCTGGCCCTCATGTTGTAGGACTGCTACTTTACCCATTGAGCTATCTCCCCAGTCCCTGATTTTCTTTGGAATACCAAATTTTCTTTGGCAACTTGGCAAGGTTCCCAGTAGTGGGATTGGGACACCAACCCAGCCACAAAACCTTCAACTCACACCTGTCCTGCCTGCAAGATGTTCTGGGACAATAATGGCTTGGAGCTAGTGAGAATGGCCAACCAATGACTGGTCTAACTTGAGGTCCAAGCTATGAGAGGGAGCCAGCCCATGCCTGATACTGCCTGGGGAAAAAAGTAAATGATCTCTAATGATATTCTGCTGTACTCATAGATGAGTGCCTAGTCCAGTTGTCAGCAGAGAGGCTCCCTCCTGCAGCTGATAGGAGCTGATGCAGAGACCCATACTCAAATATTAGGCAGAGCTCAGGGAACCCTGCAGAAGACGGGGAGGAAGGATTATAGAAGCCAGAGGGTTCGAGGACATCAGAAGAGCATGGCCCACACAATCAACTAAAGCAGGGCTCAGGGAATGGGATGAATAGAAGCTGTGGTTGGTCGGGATGTGTTATATGAGAGAAGAATTCAAAACAAAATAAACCCCCAAAATCATAGTTTGAGAGACTAATCTGTTTTTGGAGTGGATAAGACAGAAACTGTCAAGCCTAAACCACAGAGGCATAAGAGAGAACTTAAAAAAGAAAAACATTTTAATGAGTTTCTAAGGGACAATTGGATAGTGGTTTTCTTTCAGTTCATGTTTGAAGCAATCTGGAAGATCTGTTGTATTTTAAAATTGATTGCATTTACTGTATCTGTGTGTGTCTGTGAATGCACACAGACACCAGTGTGTGTGTGTGTGTATGGAGGTCAGAGGACAATTTATGGAAGTCATTTCTCTCCTACCACATGGGTCCTGGGGCTCGAACTCAGGCAGTCAGGCTTGGTAGCCAGCACCTTTACAAGCCATTCTGATCCTTTCTCTTCAAAAGGTTAGTTACCCAGTTATATGAGCCATTCACTTACCATGTTTGGTTCTCAGGAGGTTTATAAGTTCAAAGAATATAACCCTTGGAGGTTTTGAGGTAACAGTGGGTGAATATAGTGTTTTGTTTTTAATGATGAAGCCTTAGTATGTAGCCCAGGCTGGCCTTGAACATAAGATCTTTCTGCTTCCCAAGTGCTGAGATAATGGATCTACGTCACCACTGATGGTAGATTTTGTTCGTTTGTTTTGAGATAGAGTTTTGTTATGTAACCCAGGCTGGCCTTGGACTTGTTTTTTGTTTGTTTTGTTTTTGTTTTTATATTTTTCCTGGTTTTTCGAGACAGGGTTTCTCTTAATTGCTTTGGAGGTTGTCCTGGAACTCGCTCTGTTGACCATGCTGGCCTCGAACTCACAGAGATCCACCTGCCTCTGCCTCCCTAGTGCTGGGGACTAAAGGCGTGGGCTACCAACACCCGGCTGGCCTTGGACTTGTTATCTTCTTGCTCTCCAAATTCTGGTATAGGTTGTTACCTCCATATCCAGTTTAGTTGCTCTTGGTGCTGTTGTAAGTGCTGACTAGCCTGCTTGCTGACTGGCCAGACACATCTAGAGCCTAGCTCGGCAGCACATGATTGTAATGGCAGCAATTTAGAAAGATGAGGAGTTTGAGGACAACCTAACCCAAACAAAACTAAACAAATCGATAACACGTATCTAGCTTGTTTAGGCAATTTAAATGTGGCAAATGTTAAAATTAAGAGCTGAATTTCTGAGGACAGGGGTATTCACCAATAAATCCAGCACTGGGAGACAAGGGCAGAAGAACCATGAGTTCGTTGGAGGTTAGCTTGAGCTAAATAGCAAGCGTATTCTGAATCTTATATAAAAAGGGATTGGCGTGGCCTTTTTGATAAAATAAAAGTAGAAAACACAGAGCTAGGGAGATGACTTGGTCAGTAGAATGCTTGAGGACCTGGGTTTGGATCTCAGGCACCCACGTCAAAAGCTGGAGCTGGTTGACTGGTGAGCCTAGCCAAATCGGTGAGTTCTGGGTTTGGTGAGAAAGAGACACTGTCTCAGAAAATAATGAGGATGGTTCCCACACAGATGTATATAAGTGCACAAGTGCTTACACACACACACACACACACACACACACACACACACACACACAGAGAGAGAGAGAGAGAAAGAGAGAGAGAGAGAGAGAGAAAGAAATACATCTTTAGTTGTGGATATTGAGCCAGGAAGGGGCTGATACCTCTCTCTGTTTTGTTTTTCAAGACAGGGTTTCTCTGTGTAGCTCTGTTTGTCCTGGACCACTCCGTTGACCAGGCTGGCCTTGAACTTGCAGAGATCCACTTGCCTTTGACTCCTGAGTGCTGGGATTAAGGCGTGCATCACCACTGCCCTGCTGTCTCTCTGCTTTAAGTTATATTTTCACATCTTGCAAATCAGCATTTCTTTTCCAAAACAACATTTGGAGTGCCTTGGTTTGTATTCTTGGTGAGAAATAATAAATTATATGTCGGCCTATGAAACAATATAGCTACACATTTACATTAACTTATTACTTTTAAAAAGAGACTTTTAAATTTTCTGTGTACAACTGGCGGAATGTATGTGTGTGTACCATGTCTGTGTCTGGTGCCTGTTGAGGCCAGAAGAGGCTGTCAGATCCACTGGAATTGGAGCTACAGGTCTTTGTGAGCCATCTTGTATGTACTAGGAACTGAACCTAAGTCCTCTGGAAAAGCATCAGGCCATGTCTCCAGCTATTTATTTTGAGAGAGACAGAGACAGAGAGACATGATGGCATGTGTGGAGGTCAGAGGACAACTATCTGGCATTGACTCTGCATGTTGATCCTGGAAATGAACTTGAGTTATCAGGAAGGGCCTTTACACCCTGAGCTATATTGGCAGCCAAGGTATAACTGCTTTAAACTCCTGATTTGGGGTAATCCAAATGCCCTCCAATTATTACCTGAATTTATGTTTAAAAATTAATTTAGCAGTCTGTAGTCAAATTGTATTTTTATTTTCCCTGTAAAATGGCAAAGCATTTGCAAGCTGGCTCTCATGGTCAACGTGCATTTGTGTGTCTTATATAACTGCAATAGGCTATTAGGAATTACGTGAGTGCCTTCCAAAGAGAAATGCCTTTGTGTGTGTTCTTCCCACCGCTCTGTGGAAACAGCCCTCAGATACTCTACAGAGCTGGCATCTTCAGTTCAGTCCAAATAGATTTTTAAGGAAGCAAGGGAGGATGGGAGGACTCACTGTTTAGTGTAAATATGGGTTCTTAGAATTCTGGCAGTATGTAGGCCCACAGCAATCCAGTCAGGAAGAAGTCTACAAGCTAGATTTGGTTCTGCAAGTGCTCACTGAAAGCTCTCTTCAACAATTCAGTCCTTTTCCCCCTTTCTTTAGTCAGCAGGGTCACATGGTGACCGATTTTGAAAGCAATAGCCCCCTTCAGCAGTCACCCAGCACCATGGCAACCAGGACGTCAGCAAAGCAGGGTAGACCCACACAAAATAGCTGCAACCAGGCTTCTATCCTGCCTTTCCAGTTCAACTCTGCCTGGGGCCCATTGATGGAGCTAAAGGCCTGTACACCCCACCGTTCTGTGTGTTGATGTGGATTTTCCCATAAGTAGAGTTGTACGAACATGATATAGTAAACTATATCTTGAGCCCCCCCCCCCAACAAAACAAAACAAAAAACCGAAAGACTAGAGTGAAAGGGTAAGAGGCAGGATGAGTTGCAGAATAGAGGCTAGCAAGCAGATGTAGATTTAATGGAATAAATCACTTGTTCTCCTAAGAAAGTAAGTTGACAGTCGAGGAAGTCTGAGCCCCAAATACATGGTGTAATTTATATTGAAATATAAGACTTTGGGGAGAAGCTTGAAAAATATTCTTATTTACCTGAAGTAGGCCAATGGCGTTAGGGAGTGCGGAAGGGAGGGCAATGCTGTCCGTGGTGCTGAACACTCCATTGCCCTGATGGCTTTTAGGTGCCCCCAGATAGATTGAGGGACACTGAGCCACACCCGCATGCCGATGAGAGGAGGGTGAGGAACTGCAGAGAAAGCCCCCTTTTCTTCCTCTGCGAAAGCTGGGGGCGAGATTACCTGAAGGCGGAAGGGAAGCCAGGAAGGGAAGCTGGAGGTCTGCGCTGATCTTGCCCTTTTCATATGGAGATTTTCTGATCAGAGCCAATCAGCTCAGAGATTTCTGCTGCTTTGCTCCTGAAAAGAGAAGCGGGGGAAGGGAGAGAGACGATGGCCACATCTCCCCCCAAGCCACATGATCCATTGCCCATGTGACAAATTCCAGAGCCTTGGAAAGGAGAAGAGGCCCCCCCCTCCCCGAGAGTGGGGCTGGGGGTGGGAAGATGGTTTAACAGTCAACCCAGCACAGCGTCATCTCGTCTCCTACCAGGAAGCAGGCTGTGAGCTGAGGGAAGGCAGAGGACAGATATGAACGTGTTCCGAAGGTTTCCTGGTGGTTTATGGCATCCTCCAAAGTCCTGTCTGAGAGCTGCTCCTGACCAAGAAGACCTACAGAGACTGTCTCTGAGATCAAGTCCTGATGAAGGTATGTGTTCGAGATCACTCTATCACTGCTGAAATTTGGCTCAGAGGACACAATACCTTCTCTTTCTCTTATTTCCAGGCAGCTTGGAGATTTTGTATGGGTTTGAACGCTCATTAGGGACATTAGATTTGTTACAGGTCCAGAAAAGATGCCTAGGTAGTTCTGTAAAATAAATACTTCTCCAGAGTAAGCTCCTATTGAGGAAAAAAATTTGGTTGGAAATTGTATGTAGTAATTGACAATAAAACCATAAACTCATTGATGAAAGGATTTCTTCCTGCTTAATCCTGGAATGGGTGGGGGAATCATCACTCAGAAGAGCTAGGTTTCATTGTCACTGTTAGAAAATCCTATCTCATCCTTCTGAGCTGCTGTTCTGTGCCCGAGCTACTGGCAGTAGCTTAGGGAGCCTGGGTGGGCAGTCCTGCTATTCCTTTGTGCTGTTAGCTCATCCTCCAGATGTCCCTGACACCAGGAGCACCAATGATTTTCCCCAAGCTCTGCGTTAAGACACTGGACCGCCACAAAATTCCACATCTTATGGAAAGCCCCGGGGAAGCTCTTACAGGAATCTGCCAAATTTAAAGGCTACAATCAGCCATGCACTCATGTTGGTTTCTTTCAATATTTCTATCCAGCACAAAGGGAAGAGCTAGAAAATTCACATTTAATTTCGTTTAACAGATAACTTGAAGAAGTTCTTACTCTGTGCAAGCCATGATTCCAAGCATAAGTAATCATTAATCTTTACAGAATACAGTTTAGAGATAAAGAAACCCAGGCATAGAGGAGTTAGTTCAGGAGCTAATCTAGGATCATGTAGATTGCACATCATAAATAGAACAAGAACTGAATCTTAAGTCTTTTGATCTTGAAGTCCTCATTCTTAACCACTGAGCTATGCTGCTTGCCTTCTTGTGTTATCTCAATGATGTCAACAGTCTATTGGGCTACAAATTTTGTTCAGCTGACGCTACTAGAAGATTGAGTCAGCTTGCCTGGCTAAAGCAGATCTCCAGTGAAATCTATATTTAATTTTGAATTATCCCAATAGTCATGTTCTGTACCCCCAAATAACCCAGTAAGTAATTGTCTGTTCTCTGCCTCTGTGCTGCATGGATACCTAGTAGTAAAACATGGTGTTACTATGGTGATCACTGATGTCTAAAGGAAAAAAGATAAGTCTGGAATTATGTTATGGTTGACTTTTTAAATCAGAACCTAGTAGCAAGCCTAGCCTAAGCATATTGCCTTCATCAGATTCAAAAGAAAATGAATATATCAAGACAAATGATGGCTCGTGCCTGTAACCCTAGTACTGGGGAAGGAAGAGTGCCACAAATCTGAAGCCTGCCTAGGTTGCAGAGTCAAACTCTGTCTCAAAAAAAGAAGAAAACCTTAAAGAAATTATGCATATTAACTATGATGCCTGACTTTTTTTTTTAAAGATAATATGCTTTTAGAACAAGGCGATCTCTCTTTGCAAATTATTTAAGGTTTTTGAGGGCAAAAGAAATTTGCTAGTACTTTTTTTTTTTTATAAGTTAGGAATTTCTGGGGCTGGGGAGATGGCTCAGTGTATAAAGTGGTTGGCAGGTGTGAGGATCTGATTTCAGATATTCAGCACTATAGTTAGAAAAAAAAAAGTTGAATATGGCTATGTGGACCTGTGATTTCAGCACTGGGAAGCAGAAACAGAAGGGCCTCTTGGGCTTGTCAACCTTGACCTCTGACCTCTGGCTCACATGGACATGTACACACACACACACACACACACACACACACACACACACACACACAATTTTCTCACTGTGAGTGGTGGACAGTGCCTGCAGTCTCAGGTAAGGAGTGAGATGTTAAGTAAGAGGACCACCAAGAGTTCAGGGTAGCCTGGGCTACAGAGTGGACCTCTGTCTTACAAAAACAAACATAAAAAGTGAAAGATTTGGTCTTGTGGTTTTCCTTCTGACCTTTGATAGTAGAAGATGCCTGGTCTTATTCCTCCATGCTGCGGAAAACTGAAAGAGGTGTTGGAAAGAAATTAGGAAGATAGCAGCAAGCTCAGATTTGCAAACTTCTTTTCAAAACATTGTGTTTCCCTCTAATTCATTGCAAAGCACTTTGAAGAGTAGTTGTTTCCTCGGTGACATAGACGTTCTTCTGGGACAGGTAACCTAAAAAGTGGCCTAGTGAGTGGTAACCTCTCAGTACACATGTGAACGTACAATGGAAGACTCATGACTCTTAGCAACATTCTAATGGAACTAATTTTGGTGCTTATGTCTATTTTATTTGTTTATTTATTTGGTTTGTTTCTGAGATGGGATTGCTTGTAGCCTAGGTTGGCTTCAAACTTGCCATGTAGCTGGCATGGGCCTTGAACTGATCCTGGGATTACAGGCATGTACCACCATGCCGAGCTCTGAGCCTATTTTATTTGCACATGTTTATAGTGAGGCAGTAAACATGCAGTAGGAAGTTGGCAGTAGCCAAAGCTATGCTTGATGTTTATGTATATTAGCTAGGTTCATCATGAACCAGAACTCAGTAGTGTCCATAAATTCTTCCCTGGCCGTCAGTGGTCCTCCTCATACTTCATTTGTACTTAGGGTGAAATTCTCAGAGTGTGCTGTGGGGAGTTAGATGGGAACAACCCCAGCAGTCTCACACTTTCCCCATATGTTTTGTCTAACACTTCTTCCTGTCATTAAACAGCTCACCTCAGGCTGAAAGTGAGCATCTCCAGTGGTTCTGCCCTGTGCATTCTTTTATCTAGTCTGGTACCCAGGTCACAGAACACTGTCCAGAGGAATCACAAAACTGAAAAGACCCTTCCCTAGGAACCCTGAGGAAGATCCTGAGTGTCAGCTCAAGTATGAGCCAAAATGTGGCAGTCAGGAACTACAGGAAAGATATTGTCTCAAGACATAGTCCCTCTGTGACATTGGGTGAAGCCCAGGGCCTGTGTGTATTGGCAAGCTACAGTCCCAGTCCTGCCAGAGTGTTTTTTGTTTTTTTTTTAATGTACATTGGGATTTTGCTTGTATATACTCTGTGTGAGGGTGTCAGATACCCTGGCACTGGAGTTATAGACAGTTGTGAGCTGCCATGTGGGTACTGGGAATTGAACCCGGGTCCTCTGGAAGAACAGCCAGTTCTCTTAACTGCTGAGCCATCTCTCCAGCCCCCACAGTGTTTTTGAAAGCTTGCTTAGGATTTGAATTCAAGTGTGCAAGCTAACTATGATTAAACTAGTCACCCTCATGTTCAGACACATAATACAGCCTTTATTAGTTTGCTATCTAATTAAATCGTTGAAGACAGAAAGCTCCTTCCCTCCAGCATCACCCACTAAGTTGGCTACACAGTAGAATAGCAGCCTGTTGGAGGAGCAGTTGCACCGCTTGCAAACTGCACACACACAGGGCAGCACAGCTGACGCCCAGCTGGGCTTTCTACCTACCCCCTAAAATCTGAAAGGAGCAACCCGTCCAACTGGCAGAACAGAAGACACAACAGAGAAAGCTGAGAACCGTTGCCTCACAGAGTGGTTGACTGGAGGGTTGATGTGAAAGATCCGTGAGGAGGTGGGCAGCAACTCTGAGCAGAATCAGAGAGAGCAATGGCGGGTCCCATCTGCAGGCTGTGGCTGCCTCTGTGGGGTGTGGGTATCAAAAGCGCAGAGCACAGCGCCAAGGACCAAGTGTGGGTGGTGTGTCCTCCACGACCCATGGCAAAGATGGAATGAGGTGGGGTTGACTTCTCTAAGGCGCTCGGTTAGGAGTGGAAGAGTCACTGTCACAATTCTATTTCCTGTTTGTGGTGTCACCTGCCCTTGGCAGAGAGTCTTTTGACAGGCTCTCCCTGTCAGCTGTCAGCTGTCATATTGACTCTTTATAGCAACCCTCTGAGATACATTATTAGCTCTAAGGAAACTATAGCTCAGAGAGATTAACTGACCTGTCTAAAGTCACAACTTGTAGGGAGCCGTTCCTGCATTCTCCATTACAATAATGGTGCCTGCAGGAACGGCTCCCTACAACAACTAGTAGCCAGCATTAAACTAGTTCTCTTTTGTTCTTTCTTCTGTTCTTTAAAAATAATATATTTAGGAATTAGACTAATAAAAACATAGTTCTCAAAAATTGGACAGCTAGGCACTGGAACTCTTCCATCGGACTCAGGTTCGATTCCCAGCACCCATATGGTGGCTCACAAACATCTGTAACTCCAGTTTTAGAGGATCTGATGCTTTCTTCTGGACTCTGAGGGTAACTAGGCATGTAGATAATGCATAGACATACATGCAGGCAAAACACCATGCTTTTTTTTTTTTTAAAGTAAATTGGGAAAATGCAGAGTACTAAGCAAGAACATCTATTCAGTCCTGCTGTGTTTCTCTGTAGTCTTTTTTAAATTTGTATCATTACAAGCAGGTGTTTGTTGAGCTCTTGGTTTGTTCTAGATAATATTTTGGCCTCCTTTCTTTGTTGTCATTATTTTTTAACTTTTATTTGTATGTGGGCCATTGGAAGCCAAAAGAGGGTATTGGATCCCTGGAGCTAGAAATGAACTGCTTCTCCTCCTGCCTTTGCCTTCCAAGTGTTGGAATGAAGCTCATGCAATGCCACACCCGCATTAACCCCTTTCTCATATAGTTTATTCTGACAACAAATCAGTAGATATTGTAATTTTATTGATGAGGACAATAAGCACAAAGACAATTAGCTTGTCAGTGGTTACACAAACTGTAAGTGGGTTGAAACCCAGACAGGCTAGCTCTGGAGCATTTTCTCACTGCATTTGGCATTTGGGGGCAGATAATTCTTTGATGTTCACTGTAGAATGTTTAGCAACATCCTTGGATTCTACCTCCCAGATACCAGTAACACACCCCTTTGAACCCAATGTCTCTAGACATTGCCATATGTCTTCTGGGAGATAAAGTTGTTCCCACCTAAGAACTGGCAGACTGAAGCCCAAGTGCTCAGCCCCTGGTTTCTCTTCATACCTTCATACCTCAAAATGTACATTGAGGGCCAGTGAGGTGGCTCAGCCAGTAAAGGTGCCAGGCCTAACAACTAGAACTGGGTCAGTGGGACCCACACAGTGGGAGGAAGAAACAGTTTCTTGTAAAAGCCAGGCTTGGGTGCACACTTGCCAAAATCAGGATTTGGGAGGTAGAAGTAGAAGGACTAGGAGTTTAAGAGCCATCCATGGTTGCATCTCAAATTTGGGGCCAGCTTGGGCTTTAAACCCTTGTCTGAATAAACAAAATACAAAAACTTAAAAAAAAAATAAGGTAGGACTAGAGAGTTGGCTCAGAGGTTAAGAGCACTGTCTGGCTGCTCTTCCAGAGGTCCTGAGTTCAATTCCCATCAACCACATGATGGCTCATAACCATCTGTAATGAGATCTGGTGCCCTTGTCTGGCAGTGCAGACATATATGCAGGCTGGACACTGTATACATGATAAACAGAGAAATGTTTTTGTTTTTGTTTTTTTAAGTAAAAATAGGAAGGTAAAGGAGTTTAGGGGTCTCATCAAGTAAAGCGCTCACTTCGAGAGCAAGAGGACCTGAAATTACTCCCTAGCACCTGTGTAACTTGCTGGGCAGGTTAAGAATGCAGGCATTGTGGATGTGATCCCCCTAGGAAGTAAGACAAAGCAAAACACTGAAACATACAGCAAAAAAGAAGAAAACAGGAAACACTAGGGGAAAGCAAGTTTGGGAGGAGCTCCTTTCTGGGTCTGTCAGGTGGCTGAAGCCAGGGGCAGCAATAGTGAATTTGAAGCCGTGTCTTCCTGGTGATGTGTGCTAGTGTGGCCTGTGCTGGACAAGTGGCGGATGTCCTCCAGCACTGTCTCCACTTTAGGAGTTCCCTGGGTGCACCCCCGAGGCCTTTGTTGCCATAGTTAGCTTTGCAGTCTTGTCTGGGCAGGCGCTCCCACCCTCCCAAGGCTCTTCAGTGTTTAGACCCTGTGGTGGCTGTTGCTGTAGCTGGCTGGTGTAGGGGAGAAAACCACAGCTCTGAGATCTGTACAGGCAGACCATTCTCCTTACTCCGGACACATCAAGCCTTCATCACCTTCCTGTAGGGGTGCGGCTCTGGACTCCATATAGTCCACTAGAGTTCACAGTTTCCAGTCTACAGCAGTGACCCTCATGGCAAGCAGGTCAGTCCAGAAGTTGACCCACAAACTGACCTTGGACTCAGGGCTATTAAACTCCAAAGTGATTCTTGATTGATGAGGTCAGCACCTAACCACTCAGCAGCTACCACCCCCTGGAGGCCCCATTGCATAAGCAGACCCTCTGTGCCCCCAGCTGCCCTGTTCTCCACATTTGCATCCCTTGGATCTCTCTCTCTCTCTCTCTCTCCTCTCTCTCTCTCTCTCTCTCTCTCTCTCTCTCTGTGTGTGTGTGTGTGTGTGTGTGTGTGCACGCGCGCATGTCTCCCTTTAAATAGTTTATTTATTCTTATTTTACATGCTTTGGTGTTTTGCCTGCATGTATGTCTGTGTGAAGGTGTCAGATCTTGGAATTACAGACAGTTGTGAGCTGCCATGTGGGCTCTGGGAATTGAACCCTGGTTATCTGGAAGAACAGTCAGTGCTTTTAACCATTGAGCCATCTCTCCAGCCCCCTTGGATGTCTCTCATCTGGGGACAGTGGCATGTTTATTCATGCTACATACATTGATGTCAATCTGAAGGTCCTTGGGGCAGCTCTGTTCTTTTTGCTGAGTTTCTCTGAACTGTTTGGCTGTCCTACCACATCCTCTGTGAACTCCCAGGGTTTTTCCTCTTTGGAATCAATTCTTTTTCGAGACAGGATTTTTCTGTGTAATAGCCTTAGCTGTCCTGGAACTAGCTTTGTAGACCAGACTGGCCTCAAACTCCCAGAGATCTGCTGGCCTCTGTCTTCTGAGTTCTGGGATTAAAGGCTTGTGCTACCACTCAGCTGGAATCAATTTTCACCCAGACTCTTCTGTACTTTATCATGAAGCAGCTTCTAATCCTCCTTCCCTAGAAGTCTAACTGAGCCTTTTAATCTGACAGACAATCCTTCCTTCCTTCCTTCCTTCCTTCCTTCCTTCCTTCCTTTTCTTTTTCTTTTTTTCTTTTTTTCTTTTTGGTTTTTCTGAGACAGGGTTTCTCTGTGGCTTTGGAGGCTGTCCTGGAACTAGCTCTTGTAGACCAGCCTGGTCTCGAACTCACAGAGATCCGCCTGCCTCTGCCTCCCGAGTGCTGGGATTAAAGGCATGAGCCACCAATGCCTGGCTCCTTCCTTTTTTTTTTTTTTTTTTTAAAGAAAGATTATATTATTTTTATTTCTGTCTATTTGCATATGTGTATGTATGTACTTGTACTTACAGGTGCCCGTCGTGGCCAGAAGAGGGTGTCTGATCCCATGTAGCTAGAGTTCCAGATGAACTGGCAAGCATGGGTACTGGGAAGAGAACTGGTCTTCTGCAAGAGCAGCAGGTGTGCAGCAAGCACTCTTGAACCACTCTGTCTCTCCCATCTGTCTGTCCAATTTTGCCATTGTTTTCTGTGTTATCAGCATCCTGTCTTTCCTGGCTTACTTTTTTAAGATTTATTTTTATTATGTATACAATGTTCTGCCTCCTTATATGCCTGCATGCCAGAACAGGGCACCAGATCTCATTATAGATAGCTGTGAGCCACCATGTGGTTGCTGGGAATTGAACTCAGGACCTCTGGAAGAGCAGCCAGTGCTGTTAACCTCTGAGCTATCTCTCCAGCCCCTACTTACTAATTTTACATTTAGGACCTGTCCATTCCAGAAAATGGGCTACTAAAGTCACCATTGGTTATTATGTTGGCCACACACTCTCTCTCACTGCACATATATATAGGTGTATATGTGCACATGCACACATTAATTAATTAATTAGTTAATTAATTAATTTTTTGAGACATGGTCTCACTATGCAGCCCTGCTTGACCTGTAACTCACTCTGGTTTACAGAGATCCATCTGCTTCTGCTTCCAAATGCTAGGATTAAAGGCCTGTACCACCATGTCCATTTTAAATGTTTAACTTTGAAAAGCTTTTTGCATAATGTCTTATGTTCAGTCCCCAGTTCCATAAAAGATAACTAATTAACACTATGTGAGAGTTGGCACAAGGGTTACTCTGCGTCGTCAATTTCTGTGGCCCTCTTTTGACTGTCTCCCTCCTCTACTCCCAGACTCTGTAGAGTTCACTAAGAAAACGCTGTGTGACTGCTGCATCACCAACCAAGTTCTTTTTTTTTTTGTTGTTGTTGTTCCCTGAAAGTTCTGTTGAACAGTTTTTATTTTTGTGGGGAGAAGGGTGTTCATGTGTCATGGCCCAGTGTGAAGGCTAGGGAACAACTTCTTAAGTTGGGTTCTCTCCTCCCCTCTTTATTTCAGTTCCAGCAATGGACTCAAGTATCCAGGCTCTCAAGGCAAACACATTTACTTACTAAGCCATCTTGCTGCACCCCTGTTCCCTAACTCTCAAACGTTCTTAATGCTTGTTAGTGTGGGCTGTGGACTGGACATTGAAAGGTTAGCTGTCTGTCTCTGTCTTCATACTCTGGCATTGTTTAGTTTGTCATTGTAGTTCAAACAAGCCTGAATATCTGTGGACACTCTGTTGTTACACACTAGATGGCATTCTAAGGCTGGACTTACTCTAGTCCATGGTTTTGTGAGTTGCCACTGTTTTAGCCCTAGAGGGCTCTCCAAGGCCACCCTCAAGTACGTAGTTGGTGTATTGTTCATCATGAGACACCTAAAAAAAGGATAGTCCTTCCCTTGATGTCTGGGGCCAAGGGTAGGTTCATATGTCTCATCCTCAGTCCCTGGCCTGTGGTCCCACACTGTGGAGCTTGGCTGAGCTCTGGGCAGAATCATTGATAAGTTGCTAATTGCTAATGCTGCAACACTGCCCTGCCCTCCAACACAGGGTGTCACAGGATAAGCCTGCATTCATTTTCACTGAAACCATGGACTTTGGTAGTGAATGGGTCCTAGAGATGAGCACCTGTGTGTATCATATGTTCTTTAAAAAGGAATTTCATTTTAATAAAGTTTTATGTCTTTAAATTAAAAAGATATTATTGTGTGTGTGTATGATGTATGTACAGGCTGGGGTATGCATGCCATAGTGCATGTGGAAGTTAGAGGACAAACTGTTTCTCTCTCCAGATGCTTTCTAGAATTCTATCTCAGCTTCTCAGGCTCTCCAGATGCTTTCTAGAATTCTGTCTCAGCTTCTCAGGCTTGCACAGCAAATGCCCCACTGAGAATCACTGGCCCTTTTTATGTTTTTAAGACAGTCTGAAACTGGCTGGCTTAAAACTTGCTGCATAGACCAGGCTGGCTTTCGACTCTCAGTAGTCCTCCTGTCTCCTAAGCGCTGGCATTACAGGCATGTCATGCCGGTGGAGGCCTTGACTTTGAGAGAATAATGCTGTAGTTATGAGACAGACTGGAAGATACAAGCTTTCCTGGCCACCTAAAATCACATTAAACATGCAGACTTTGTCTTCTAATATTTTAGAATGTATGTGGTGGTTAGTTTTGATTGTCATGGGTTATGTGGAAAAAAAAAAAAAAAAAACCACAACCTTAAGTATTGTCAATTCTTAAAGTCTTTGAAACCATAGCACACATGCACTCCAGTGGTCACTAATATTAGTCGAATTGGTTGGACTTTTCATTGGTTTCTCCATTTTTTCCCTGCAGGTGTGTTGGTGGCTACCTCAAGGGTTCTATAAAACGTTATCTCAGTGTCCCCACACCAGTGTCTTAGCTCAGGGCCAGACAGCAGCCTTCCAGAATCTTCTGCAAATTCAGGGGTGTGCTGTGAACCTGTTTTCCTGGAAGTGGCTTGCTAGTTGTTGTTCAGTAACTGGCCCTGTAGAAAAGAGGAATAAAAAAAATCTGTCTATCTCTGTGGTGTGAATATATGTTAGTTAAGGTTTCTATGCTGTGAAGAGACACCATGACCACAGCAGCTCCAATAAAGGAAAACATTTAATTGGGAGTGGCTTATGGTTTAGAGGTTCAGTCCATTATCATCATGGCAGGGAACATGGCAGCATTGTGCTGGCTACATCTTGATATGAAGGCAACAGGAAGTGGACTGACTCAGTGGGTGTGACTTGAGCATATGAGGCCTCAAAGCCAACTCCACAGTGACAGACAGGCTTCCACTAGCAAGACCACACCTGCTCCAACAAGGCCATACCTCTTAAAAGTGCTACTCCTTTAGGGGATGTTTTCTTTCAAACCACCACATTCCACTCCCTGGCCTCCAAAGACTTATAGCCATATCATAATGCAAAATGCATTTAATCCAACTTCAAAAGTCCCCATAGCCTATTACAGTCACATCAATGTTCAAACGTCTAACGTTCAAAGTCTCTTTTGAGATTTATATACTTTCTTAACTTTAATTCTTTATAAAACTAAAATAACAAAGCAGATTACATATTTCCAACATAGAATGGCACAAGATACATATCGCCATTCCAAAATGTAGGGAAGGGAGCATAGTGAGCAAATACTGAACCAATGACAATCAGCTGGGCAAACTCCAAACTTTGCATCTCCATGTCTGAGGTCAAAATGCTCTTCAGATCTCCAATTCCTTTTAGCTTTGTTGACTGCAACACACTTTTTTCTCTTGGGCTAGTTCCACTTTCTGTTAGCAGCTCTCCTCAGCAGGTATCCCATGGCTCTGGCATTTTTAATATCTTGGGGTCTTCAAGGCAATCCAGCTTCATGCAATGGTCTCTTTAGGCCTCTATTTAGGGACATCCCTGACACATGCCTGGTCTCAGTGGGTTGATTCCATAACTCCTTTCTTCTATCCTTAACTCTAAACCCAGAACCACATGGCCAAAGCTGCCAAGTTCTGTTGCTTTCTGGGGCTGGAAGATGGCCTCCTTGTTCAGTTACATCTTCACCAGCTTTTTGGTTTTGATTGTTACCTTCATTGCCCAAGCTTGATTTTCCTTGAATTTTCTCTGTAGACCAGGCTGGCCTCAAACTCAGAGATCCACCAGCCTCTGCCTCCCAAGTACCAGGATTAAGGGGGTGCATTACCACGCCAAACTCTAAGCTTTTCTTTAATTCCCTTTTATAAGTTGGAAACCTAGCTGGGCGAGATCTTGCCCTGAAGTCACATCTCCCTTTATTCCATCCTGCTCAGCTTGCTCCTTTTCATTATAAATCTTCATTAGAGTTACCAGTAATAGCCACATGACAGGGTCTATACTAAGCTGTTTTGAGATTTCCTCTGCCAATGGAATTAATCCAAAACTCTTCACTTTAGCCTCAAGCAGATTTTTCATGATGCTCACCCAGATGGAGTGACACACCTGCAGAGGCAGCTCCAACTGTGGGACCTAGGGGAAAGCTTCAGGCGCCTTTACTTGTGAAACCCACTAGTAATATCACCTGCCTCTGAGAGTTACACACAGGCCATCCTTGGCCACAAGAAGTATTAACTATGGATAATATTAGTGTTGTCATAGCCCCACTGTAATCGAATTATCACTGCTATTTAAAATGACCTTAGGTGCTGAAGTCCATATTACCATTTTATAGGAAACATCCTAAACTAAATTATGTGAAAAACTAACATTCTAAAAATCCCAAGCTAAGATCAGATCCTTTCTTTCTTTCTTTCTTCCTTCCTTCCTTTCTTTCTTTCCTTCTCAGATTCCTTCCTTCCTTCCTTCTTTCCTTCCTTCCTTCCTTCCTTCCTTCCTTCCTTCCTTCCTTCCTTTCCTTATTAATTAATTAATTATTGGTTTTTCAAGACAGGGCTTCTCTGTTTAGCTTTGGAGCCTGTCCTGCCATTCACTCTGTAGACCAGGTTGGCCTTGAACTCAGATGGGCCTGCCTCTGCCTCCTGAGTGGTGGGATTAAGGGTGTGCGCCATCACCCCCTACCGCTGAATTTTTTAAAGTTTTTTTTTTTTTTTGCTTTGGAGACAGAATCTCATTATGTCATTCAAGTTGGCTTCAAATAAATCTTCCTGCTTCAGCCTGTCAAGTGTTGGTTTACAGGCATGCACTACCACTCCCTGATTAAAATTTTCAATAAAACTTAGATATAAGAATGGTTTTCCTAGCTGGATGGTGCACACCTTTAATCCCAGTACTCGGGAGGCAGATGGATCTCTAGGAGTTCGAAGCTAGCCTTCTACAGAGAAACTTGTAGGGCAGCCAGGGCTACATAGAGAAACCTCTCTCAGAAAACAAAAGAGAGCAGCAGCAACAAAAAAGAATCATCTTCCTATGTAGTGAGAATGCTTTTGAATATTTGTAATAAAATTTGTGGATATTTCAGGAGGAAAAAAGCCAATTGTTAGATTTTTCTTGTATGTGTGTATGGCATGAGCTTGTGTGTGTGTGTGTGTGTGTGTGTGTGTGTGTGTGTGTGTGTGTGTGTGTGTGTGTGTAGAAGCCAGAGGCTGATGTTAGGTGTCTTCCTCTGGTCTTCCTTACTTACTGAGATAGGACCTCTCACTGAAGCAGAGCTTGCCAATTTGGCTAGTCCAGCTTACTAGGTTGTCCTGAAAATCCTGTCTCTGTCTCCCAAGTGCTGGCATTATAGCCAGGCCTCCATGCTTTTAAGTGCAGTCTGGAGTCTAAGACTCCTGTCTGATACTTTGTGGCAGGCACTTCATCCAATGAGCATTTTTCCAGCTCCCTTACTAGAGTTTTTTAAACTCCCTAGGTGTGATGTTGCATGGTGTAGAAACTAACTAGGTCACTATGCAGCTCTGGTGGGCCTTGAACTCAGAGATCAGCTGCCTCTGCCTTCCTAGTGCTGAGATTAAATGCATGTACCTCTGTTCTTTGTGGTTTTTCTCTTCACCTGATTAGCGTCCAGTCTTCCTCCCTCCCTCCCTCCTTCTTCCCTCCCATCCATCATCCATCCATCCTTCTTTCCTTCCTGGCTTCCACTACATATGAGTTTCAGAAAGTTAAATGTGTAACTTACACAAACATGATGCACATGAAAGATTTACTTGCTTACTATTGAAGGAGATGCTGAGCTAAGTATGTTTCTAAGAGCATTTGGAGGAGTGCAGATTTAGAGGTATTGAAAGAAACGTCACCCTTAGAGTAGTATCAGCTGGTTAGATGCAAACTGATTAATGCGCTACAAGGCAGCAAGGGCCTAACTTTTGGAATTATTTGTCCAGCTACACAGGAATAAGCAAGTTAACATATAACTTCACAGTGTATCTATAACTTCTAAAATTACCATGTATAGGTGACCCTAGACATAGTTACTAATTAAACAGTCCTTTTATTTCAGAACCATTCCTGAAAGGCATTTATTTCCATACTAGCAGAGGCCTTTGAGAACTTTTACTTTGGGATGCCAGAATGACCAGGGGCAGGCTTTTCTCTGCTTTGGGGTAGACCTGTCTGAGGACACCTAAGCTGTCACTCCTCTGCCTCAGTGTGGCAGTGGAACTGAGTGACCAGTTTCACTGGCCTCTCTTTCAGCAGTCATGTTTTCCTCTATTCCTGTGGTCACCAGTGTCTCAGCTCCCTGTGGACACAGTGTCTTCTCTCCGCTCCCACTGAATTCTGCAGAGCAATGGTTGGCAGGAGTTTAAGTTCTCCGTCCTTATGGATCCAATTTAGTTAATACTTAACAAGCAATTACTAATGCAAAGTCCTCCAGTTAGACTCTGTGGGGCCTGGAGAAAAGAATAATATTTCCCCCAGAACCCAGAATTCAGCGGGGAGACAGAAGCATGGAAATCCATACAAAGTTGTGTTTCTTAATCGTGACTGAACACTAGGGTCACTTGGGGCACTGGAACATCCTGATGCCTTCTGCATTCCAGAGTCATTAAATCAGGATCCCAGGGCTGGGGGAAGGGACCCAGAAATCAGCATGTTTTAGAGGTTTCTGGGAGAGTCCAGTGTATTGCTAAGCCAGAGTAAAACAAACTGGGAACACTTAGTGAAGGATTAAGTGCTGAATCAACAGGGTGCCATAGCCATTCTAGACAGGCTCACCCACCTTCCAGTCACATTTCAGCCTACGAGTGAGGAAAGCACAGCCTTTCATTGATAGATAGCATGGGAAGTCTTAGGTCAATTTGGTTGCAAAGCACCTATGGAACATACACTTTTGGTGGCTGGAGAGATGGCTCAGTCAGTAAAGTACTGGCCATGCAAGCACAAGGACCTGGCTTGATCTCCCAGAACCCAATTGAAGGGCTGGCACTGCAGAATGGTCCTGTTGTCTCTGGAGCAGAGAGGGGACAGGAGGACTGAGACCTATGTACAAGCTGCAGTGGAGGGCCTCAAGAGGCGGCTCTGCTTAAGAGCTGTTGTTGCTCATGCAGCTACCCCAGCTTTGGTTCCCAGCACACATTGTGGTTTCTAACTGCCTGTAACTCCAGTTCCAGGAGATTCAAGGCCTTCTGACTGCTGAGGACACCAGGCATACACACATTGCACATACATACAAGTAGAAAAATGCTCATACACATAAATCTATGTGTGCCTATTACAGCTTACCCATATGTATTTTAAAATGTAACACAGAGGAGAGCGATTGAGGGAGACGCTGGATGTCCACATACAGACAAATGCACACACACACAAAGAAAAATATCTTAGGATGTGTGCTGCGAAGGAAGCTGTGTCCCTTAAGGAGAAAGAGGCCTCTGAATTTATCCTCTGTGCTATTTTACCAGGGTATTTTTCTCCCGTGCCTTTCTGAGGATCCTCCTTCCCTCCCCCCCCTTCTCTCTCTCCCTCCCTCCCTCCCTTCCCCCTTTTTTGAGACATTGTGTCTATGTCACCATACCTATCCCTAAACTCAGAGTTCTCCACACTCAGCCCAGTAGTGCACAAGTTCTAATCATTGACAAATGACCACCAAGCTCAGTGTCAAATACAGTGGATAGTCTTTTTGCTACTCCTGGGTAATACACACAAAGGACTGTAAGTTGGCTCACCACAGAGGGACCTGCATATCTGTGTTTACTGCAGCACAAGTCACCACAGCCAAGATATGGAAATATGGAATCAGTCAACAGATGAATAAAGAAAATGTGATATACACACGTGCACACACACATATATATATTCACACACATACATAAATGAGCACACTAGAGTCCTAGTCATCCATTAAAGAGTGAAATGATACCATTTACAGGAAAGTGGATGGAAGTGGAGATCCCAGTAACAAGCAACTCAGACACAGACAAGTATCACATTTCCTCTTATCTCTACATCCTAGATTTTGTGTGTAGGTGTGTGTGTGTGTGTGTGTGTGTGAGTGTGTGTGTGTGTGTGTGTGTGTGAGAGAGAGAGAGAGAGAGAGAGAGAGAGAGAGAGAGAGAGAGAGAGAGAGAGAGGACAGAAGCAAGATTGTCTGGGAGAAGAAAGAGACTAGTAAAAGAAGGGGAAAAGGGTTTGGAGGGTATATGTGGTCAAGCACATGACTTGCTTGAATGAAATGTCTTTATGAAACCCAGTACCAGGCGGTGAGTTTTCTGCAAAGACTTGTCTTGTTAGTAGGCAGCTTACATGACACCATTTTAACTGGAGGCTTCGTTCTTCTTGTCTTATTCAGAACTAAGAGGAACAGAGTGACTATGGTCTTTGCTCACAGAATGGATAACGACCAACCACCTGTGCTTGCTGCCACCCTGCTGGTGCCCCTTCAGAACCACAGCTTCGTGGAAGCAGCTGAGGCCCTGCTGCCCCATGGCCTGATGGGATTCCCTGAGGAGCATGGCTGGATGAACAACAGGACAGACCTTCAGTATGCACTCAACCCTGGAGAGGTGGCCACAGCCAGCATTTTCTTCGGCGCTCTGTGGTTGTTCTCTATCTTTGGCAATTCCCTGGTGTGTCTGGTCATCCACAGGAGCCGGAGGACTCAGTCCACCACCAACTACTTTGTGGTCTCCATGGCATGTGCCGACCTTCTCATCAGCGTGGCCAGCACACCCTTTGTTGTGCTGCAGTTCACCACTGGGAGGTGGACCCTCGGCAGCGCCATGTGTAAGGTGGCTCGCTACTTCCAGTACCTCACTCCAGGCGTCCAGATGTACGTGCTGCTCTCCATCTGCATAGACCGCTTCTACACCGTCGTCTATCCCCTGAGCTTCAAGGTGTCCAGAGAGAAGGCCAAGAAGATGATCGCCGCCTCCTGGATCTTACACGCAGCCTTCCTGACTCCTGTCTTCTTTTTCTATGGCTCCAACTGGGACAGCCATTGTAACTACTTCCTCCCTCCCTCCTGGGAGGGAACTGCCTACACGGTCATCCACTTCTTGGTGGGCTTTGTCATTCCCTCCGTCCTCATAATCTTATTTTACCAGAAGGTCATAAAGTATATCTGGAGAATAGGCACTGATGGGCGGACCCTGAGGAGGACGATGAACATTGTCCCCAGGACAAAGGTGAAAACGGTCAAGATGTTTCTCCTCCTGAATGTGGTGTTTCTGTTCTCCTGGCTGCCTTTCCACGTGGCTCAGCTCTGGCACCCGCATGAGCAAGACTACAAGAAGAGCTCCCTTGTCTTCACAGCGGTCACGTGGGTATCCTTTAGCTCTTCAGCCTCGAAACCCACTCTCTACTCCATTTATAATGCCAATTTTCGGAGAGGGATGAAAGAGACTTTCTGCATGTCCTCGATGAAGTGTTACCGCAGCAATGCCTACACCATCACAACCAGTTCAAGGATGGCCAAAAGAAACTATGTTGGCATTTCGGAAATCCCTCCCATGAGCAGGACGATAACCAAAGACTCCATCTATGACTCATTTGACCGAGAGGCCAGGGAAAAGAAGCTTGCCTGGCCCATCAATTCAAACCCACCAAACACTTTTGTCTGATTTCTAAGAATTCCTTCACTGTTATGTGCCAGAGATTAAAAGGCTTTAAATATAAAAAAGGAGTTTTACTTAGTTTTCACTCAACTGTTTTGTAAAGTGCTTCCATGGTTGACTGGTTTCTGTTCTAGTTGCTTTTTGCTGGTCAGTAATGCTCACACCATCAGATGCCCATGAGAAGTTCTTTCCTGGAGAAATGGCTCAGTGGTTAAGAGCACTGGTTGGTCTTTTGAGGACCCAAATTCAAACCCCAGCACCCACACAGCAGCTCACAGCCACCATTAGTTCCAGTTTCAGGGGATTCAGTGACCACTTTTGGCCTCTCTGGATTCTACACACTTGTGGTGCACAGGCATTTATGCAGACAGAACACCTGTGCACATAAAAGTAAAAACAAAAATGTGTTTGTTCGTCTGTTTGAAAGTTCTTCCGTGAATGGGGACAATGGCTCAGAGGGTAAGGGCTCTTACTACCAAGCCTGGCAGCTTGAGTTCAATCCCTGTAATCCACATGGTGGAAGGAGAGAACCAGCTCCTGCAAGTTGTCTTCTGGTCTCCATACAAGTATTGTGGCATGAATGCACTTGTGTGCACACACTTTATACATGTAAAAGAAAAATTAAAAACTCTTTGTTATTTTTGCTCTATCACCACGTCAGTATACACACTCTTCTATTTTTTGGTTCTTTCTTGCCTTATGTTGTTTTTCTTTTCTTCTCTCTACTGAATTTTTTAACTGTGGCCTCCTGTTCCACTGAAATCCCCCCATAAGTGGTACATTTCAAGAACTTGTGTTTCGAAGCCAAGCAACACAGTACACATTTGCTTGTTACCTCCTGAAAGGGGGGGGGGCACTGCCCATTGCCCATCCACTGGAGCCTGATGGAACTAGCTGGGAAGCCTCCTGTGATGGACTTAATCCTGCTTTGGGAGAGAACGGTAGAGTCATCTCCATTCCTTGCCTTTTCTTGTTTTCATCCTTAATCCAAGCAGCTGGTGAAGCCTTGAAAACTCATTGTTTCATTTATTGGTGGTGGTGGGGTGCCCTTGGAGAGATCAGAGGACAACTTGCAGGAGTCAGCTCTCACCTGCCACTTTGTAGGTTCTGGAGCTTGAACTTAGGTCATTAGGCTTGGCAATAGGCACCTTCTTCCACTGAACTTTCTTACTGGTCTAAGCCTTGAAATCAATGTACTATTTCCCCCATACCTGTGACCCATCCACACAGTTCCTAGGGCCCATACCTCTCTTCTCTAAGTCACCTTGAGCCAACCCTGCAGACCCATGAGGGCATCTCTAGTCAGACGTCCTCTTCTCTCTAGAATGAACCATGATTTGCTTCCAAACTCAAAACTGCCCTTTCCTGTGTGATTTAGGATTCGGCGCCTTTATTCCCAGGTGCACATTATTTGAAATCTAGCACTAGTACAGCTAGGAAGTTTTTTGTTCTTTGTTTTTTCTTTCTAAGCTGGGTATAGCACACACTCATATTTCTAGCCCTCTGGAGAATCAGGAGTTCAAGATCATCCTTGGGTACGTATGTGGTGACTCAAAGGCAATACACCACAAGGCAAAAGGACTTGGTTTTGATGAAATAAGGGCTTACAGACAAGCCTGGTTTGCATTTCCAGGAGTTGGTTAACACAAGCTGCATGTAATAACTCATCGTTTAGCAATCTACTTGTATTAGCTCATCCTCTCAACAATTCCATGATCTATTTATGGTTTTTGTTTGTGTTTTTTTATATTGGGTCTTTTTTATATTTTATATTTTATAGCCCAGGCTGGCTACATACTCAAGGCAATCTTGCCTCAGCCTCACCTGTGATGAGTTCATAATCGTCTCTATTTACCAGACGAGGAGACTGGATCTTCTCAGTGAGGCAGCTTGTCAGGTTGGAATGTGACAGCTGGCATTCTGACTCAGGCCCTGCTCCTGTGGCTCATTCCTTACCATTTCAGATGTCTCCTTAGAGAATATGAACTGCCCCACTGAGACATGCCCTGTTGGCCTGATCATGACGTTGGTAGACCCAAAAGGTCTAAAATAATCTGGCTGTTCCGGTAAGGTCAAGATGGAGTTGAATGAGCTGGCTCTCCCCTTTCTCTTGGCCATTGATTGATTCTTCAGTCTTAGATGTGGAATGTTTTGAGATCAAGAAGTTAGCCTCTTAAACACCAGTAAGACAAGATGTGTGACAAAGGACAGCAATGCAAGCAGTCACCTTAAATCACACCACTCAGGAGGCAGAGACAGCTAGATCCCCAGGTTTAAGCCATCCTGGACTACATAGCAAGATCCAGGCCAGCCAGGGCTGCATAGTAAGAGCCTGTCTCAAAAGCCAAGGCAAAACCCAAACAAAACAGTAAGATACTTGCTCTAAAACATCTACAGAAGTTGGACATGCTGACACACCCTTGTCATCATTACTCAGGAGGCAGGAGGACCTGGAATTTCAAGGTCGGCCTGGTGTACACAGTGAGCAGGGTCACATAGTGAGACTGTTCTCAACAACAAATGACAACAGAAATGCCTTCAGAAATGCTTTTGAGTCGAGATGCTTCCTTCAAAGAACCAATTCAAAAGACTAAAAATATGAAAGAAAATAAGATCTAGCACTCCCCATTGCCCCCCCTCTTCCCTCTTCACATGCTTGGCAGATGTCTCTGAAATGAGTCAGATGCTGCCTCACTCAGCCCTTGCGTTTTATGGTTCAGACTTTAAAGTAGAAAGGACCCTTCTAGTTGTTCCATTCATTTATTTTTGTTTGTTTTGTTTTTCAAGACAGGGTTTCTCTGTGTAGCTTTAGATGTTCTGGTACTCACTCTGTAGATCAGGCTGTCCTCAAACTCACAGAGCTCCACCTGCCTCTGCCTCTCTCATGCTGAGATTAAAGGTGTGCGCCACCACCAACTGGCACTTATTTAAGGACTGATTGCAGTGTGTGTGTGTGTGTGTGTGTGTGTGTGTGTGTGTGGTTTGTATTGTAGATGTGTTCAAGTGCCTATAGAGACCAGGAGAGGGCATCAGAACCGCCTGGGAACCCAACTCTAGTCCTCTGCAAGAGCAGCAAGTGCTCTTAATTGCTGAGTCATCTCTCGAGGCCCTGTTTATTTTAACTTTATTGTTGTTATTGTGTGTATGTATGATGTCTGTGCAGAGTCAGGCCAGGCTCACTCAGCAAGCGCAGCTGCTTTCCCAGTTTGCTTCTGTTCCTGTGATAAACACCATGAGCAAAAGCAACCTGGGGAGGGAAGGGTTTACTCCGTTTTACATCTCTCACAGTCCATCATGAAGGGAAGCCAAGGCAGGAGCCTGGAGTTGGAAACTGAAGCTTGCTCCTATGGCTTGCTCAGCCCAGGACCACCAGCCCAGGGGTAGCCTTGCCCACAGTGGTCTAGGCTTTCCCGTATCAATCATCAATTAAAAAAAAACACCCCAACAGATTGACTTCCAGGCCAGTCTGATGGAGGCATTTTCTCAGTTCAGGTTCTTTCTCAGTTCTGGATGGGAAGGGCCAGCTCCTGGAAGTTGACCTCCACACACCTGCTATGGTTCACCACTCGCCCACAAAATTTATTTTTAAATAAATATGGCAACTAGTTCTGTGTCTCTCAGGATGCACTTGTTGGAGAATAAACGTCCTAGCTGAGGACTGGGCTTGAAAGGATGCGATCTGCCTTTGTTCTAATTCTTCACAAGGAAAAGGCTGGAGAACCCCGACGCAGTTCTGCGAGACGCCGCCTGGTGGCGCTGTGCCTAGCGGGCAGAGCCGGCCTCTCCACGGAGCTGGTCACCGGAATTCAGAGACATCTTAACCACACAGGCAAGCTTAGCACCCATACTCAGCTGTGGGTTAATCAATCAGTGTGCTCTAAACATCGGAGGACATTCCTTAGCAAATAATGCCCGTTACAGGCGCGAAATCGCTATTCAAAATATTGTTTTAAATTCATTTTACAAATGTGATCATGCTTTAAAAAATCCCATAGATCACCAAACCGGCAGTGGTACCACCAGCCTCTCCGTTTTCTGTTCGCTTTCTTTCTTTTTAAGTCAGAATCTCCTATATCCTGGGCTGGCTTTGAATGAATTATCCTCCTGCTTCTGCTCCTCCACCCCCACCCCAAATTCTGGGATTACATCACTCCTGGTTTTATTCATTGCCGGCATCTGCTCAGAGAGCACCCTGCAAGCTGAGCTACACCCCACCCCTCTTCTGAGGCGTTCAGAAAATGTGCATGTTAACTTAGTGTGGAATGAACTCACTTTAGGCCCATCTCATTGACTGCAGACACTATAATTTTTTAATCTACTACAATCTTGGCAGTTCTGGACTTTTTCCAAATGTGGACACTTCAAGAGTGTTATATGTTCTTTCTCAGAAACCTTTTGTTAAAAATACTGTTTTGGGGTGCAGTGAGATGATTTAGTAGTTAAAGTTGCTTAACATCAAGCCGGGGACCTGAGTGATCTCTAAACCCACAAGGTGGAAGGAGGAAATAGATTCCCACAGTTTGAACTCTGTCCTCTATGCATGCTGTGGCATACACACACACACACACACACACACACACACACACACACACACACACACACACACATACACACACACACACACACACACACACACACACATACACACACACACACACACACACACACACACACACATACACACACACACACACACACACACACACACACACACACACACACACACACACACACACACACACACACACACACACACACACACACACACACACATACACACACACACACACACACACACACACACACACACACACACACACACACACACACATACACACACACACACACACACACACACACACACACACACACACACACACACACACACACACACACACACACACACACACACCATACACACACACACACACACACACACACACACACGCATACACACACACACACACACACACACACACACACATACACACACACACATACACACACACACACACACACACACACACACACACACGCACCCCTAAATAAATACATGAAAACAAAAATAAAATCTCTGAAGTTCAAGGGCAGTGTGGGCCACAGGGAAAGACCCTGCTTCTTAAGAGTGTCTGGGCATGGTGTCTTTCTTAGTTCATTTCTTGTTCATGTGATATTGTGCTCTGCCAAAAGTAACTCTAGAGAAGAAGCTTTTATTTTAGTTCCCAGTTCATGGAAGTTAACCAGGGGCAGCAGGAATTTGAAGGGGTTGATCGTATCTCAGCAGCTAAGAAACTGAGAAAGGGACAGAGTGAGGAAGAGAGAACAGGAGGGAGAGGGGAGGAAGGGAGAGAGAGAACAAGAAGACCCTTCTAGTCCTCATTCACTCTAGGATCCTCTGCAGAAGGAATTGTACCACCCACAGTGGATGGGTTTCCCCACCTTAAATCCAGCAGTCACGATCATGACGATCCCCCACGTACACTCACCCAGAGGCCTGGCAATCCTAGGTTCCATCAATTTGAGCACACTAACCCTCATCACAGTGTCCCATGCCTGGAATCCCAGCATTTGGGAGGTGGAGACAGGAAAATCAGGAATTCAAGGCCAGGGTTGGCTACAGGAGATCCTGCTTGGGGGAAAACCCAAAACAAAACACAAGTATTGGATCACTGACTCTTATGGACTCCTCATCAGCTGAGTTATGCAGTAGAGATTACAGAATCTGGATTCACTTCACACTTGAAGGATGTGGGATTTTAGCTCTGTAGGGTGACCGATGCCTGAGGAGCTTCAGACTGAGGAGGCGGGTCTGAGGACAGGATGTGGAGTGTGTGGCAGCTCTTAGGATCTTCCAGCTGTTGACTCACTGAAGACTAATGTCCCTTTAAGGAACTTTTTCAGTGACTCTGCAATGAAGGTAACTTACTGTTCTTTTTACTTAGTCATGGCCACCTGGTTGTGGTTTCGTACCTCTAACCTGGAACCCAGGAGGGCCACAGGAGGATCCCTGGGACTTGCTGGCCAGAAATTAGTCATCTCCAGATTGAGTGAGAAAGGACGGTGCAGAGGGATTGCAAAGACCTGATGACAGCCTTCCTCCCTCCATGTTTCAAGTGTATCCAGCTACCTATCCCCGTTGGCATGGGCCCTGTCTCCTGAGCCCCTCTCCTTGCCCGCTCCCTCGTTTTGAGATGTGTGGTCCCTTGAATCCTGCGTGGGGTGACTGCGATGAGCCGGCCCCATTTGCACTGTTAGTGTGGTGCCAGGCATGGTTTGAGCTGGTGTCTGCTAGACAAGCTCTCTGCCCATCGAGCCCATGCCCTGGCTGTGACGTCTTTTCTTGAATTAGGCTGCTTCTCATTTGTATTCAAGGCCCTTTCATGATGCTTCAGGGACAGGGTTCAAAGTTTTCAAAAACATCTTTTTGTTTGTTTGTTTGTTTGTTTTCTGCCCATGCTAAGCATAGTTCTTTGTCTTTCTGATTGAAAAAGCTTGCTGGGTGGTGGTTTTGGCACTCACCTTTAATCCCAGCACTCAGAAGGTAGAGGCAGGTGGATCACTGTGAGTTCCAGGACAGCCTGGTCTACAAAGCAAGTTCCAGGACAGCCATGGCTGTTACACAGAGAAATCCTGGCTGGAAAACTAAAAAATAAATAAGAGCTCACGTTCACCTGGATTTTTACTTTTTGGTCTTCACTAGTAAAAAGATAGGGATACACTAACAAGGTAAGGGGCATTCCCAGCTTGTGTCTCTTAGTCCTCACAGAATCCAGCCTTTGGATAAAGGCCTGACCAACTTTTTCCTTTTGTCTGTGATACTTCATTTTCTTTCTGTGTGACTGCTGGGGCCTGGCTGCTACAGCTTCAACTGCAGTTTACTGTCAGTCTTGGGTGTTTTGTTTGTTTGTTTTGACAGGATCTCTCTCGATATATATCCCTGGCTGCCCCAAAACTCACTATATGCATTTATCTTTTTGTTCTTTAAGATGGCATCTCACAAAAAAAGATGGCATCTCACAAAAAAGATGGCATCTCACATTAGCCCAGGTTAGCCCCCAAATTGTTATGTACCTGAGGATGATCCTTCTCTGTTCAGCTGTAAGGGACCAAATAGGTTTAATGAGCTCATTTCTCGTCTGTTGCCACAGACCTTGTGTCTTCTCTCCTGTGGCCCTGGAAGGGATGGTCTGGTGTGGTCTTTGCCCTGTTTGATTCTGAGCTGTCCCAGCCTTAGACTCCAGTCAGTGTCATTGTCATCTGTCTCAGGGTCTTACAAGTGCTTGCCAGGAAGGGGGTGCTGAGGGATGAAAGGCTGGACTGGCCTTTTCCTGTTCAGATCTTTAATGATCAAAATGGTCTTTCAGATACAGCTCATTGCCCAACTCCAGCCCAGGCCAGCCCAGTCCAGGCTTGTTCAGGCCAGCCCAAGCCAGCCTAGGCCAGCCCAGGCCAGGCCAATCCAATCTTGCTCAGGCCAGCCCCAGTGTTTTGGACTCTGTGTCAAACACAGTAAGTGTAACCCCCAGGATTTAAGAATTCAGCTGGATGTAGTGGCACAAGCCTTCAATCCCAGCTGTCAGTAGGCAAAGACAGGTGGATTTCAATGAGTTCAAGCACAGCCTAATTTACTTAGCAAGTTCCAGGTCAGCCAGGGCTGAAGAGTGAGACCTTATTTCAATAAAGAAAAGAAAAAGCAATTCAGCCAATCTTCTGCTCCAGGATCCTAGAATGGGTGAGGTTTCAATCGCTTCCAAATCATAACTACAATCTGTCCTGCAACAGAGTCTGAACTTCTGGGCAGATCCATGCTGTTTAGTTCCCAAGTTCCTCCAGCCCACTTGTTCTGGAAGCCTGCACTTTGGGGCCTCAAATATGCCTGTTTTGAGCTGGGCTGTGCTAGCCGCCATTCAGGGGAGACTGATTGTCCATGATCTGTAGCATTCACTGGTTTCCGTAGAGTACACATGCCTAGCATTGCTGAGCAACTACACCACATGGATGTCACTGAACGTGGAGTAGAAGAGACACACCTAATTGGGCTAAAGCCATCTGTAAAATGCTATTATTTTGCACACTTTTCAGAAGGGCACTTCTAGTGAGTTGAGGAACTGAAAAGGTGAGCTGATTGGGTAAATTCTGGACAGACCTGGGCAACGGGCATGGCTCAATGAACGGATGGCAGGTGACTTTCTCCCACAGGGTTTATTAAGCGGGAATGTGAGCCCATCAGCCACCTTCACGGTGTGTCTTTGTGCACTGCACAGTCAGCACAACTTTACATGATGGTCCAGACTTGAATTAGTAGCCACTTGTAATTAAGTAAAATGGATGAAATGGAACAACAGCAGCAGCCTGGAAATCATTGTATTTGATAGTCAGAGCATAATAACACCGGTTGGAACATCAGTGGTTCTTAAAATGAACCCAATTAATTGAAGGCTATTATTGCCACAAAAAGCCTCCAATTATACCAATTCAAAGGACAAGCATATCAATATATAGAAAACAACCTGGGGATAGGCTAACACTACACATTTTGATTTGAGCTCATTAAACATTTTTATTTTGGTAACTTAAATCCTTAGATACTGTGAATATTTTTATTTGTTTAGTGTGTATATGTGTGTGTGCTCAAAGGACAGCTTGGGGGAGAGGGTTGTTCCCTCCACTGTGTGTGTGGGTTCCAGAGATCAACTTGTCAAGTGTGGTGACAAGTGCCTATACCTGCTGAGTCACTCTGCCAGCCCAGTACTATGCTATTTGACAGGCTGGCTTTCATACCCTGTGGTTAATCTTGTCAATCTAATGAGATTTCATCACCCAGAAAATACTTCTGAGTGTGTCTATGAGGGCATTTCCAGAGGAGTTAGGAGGAGGGAGCACTCACCCTGAATGTGGACAGCACGATCCACTGTCTGGGGACCTGGACCCAGGACAAAAAGAAAAGCTCACCAGAAGCATCAACCCTGCATCCTCACTGCAGATGCAGTGACATTGACCCCACATCCTCACTGCAGATGCAGTGACATCAACCCCGCATCCTCACTGCAGATGCAGTGACACTAACCCCGCATCCTCACTGCAGATGCAGTGACACTAATCCTGCTTCCTTACTGCAGATGCACTGACATCAACCCCGCATCCTCACTGCAGATGCACTGACACCAACCCTACATCTTCACTGCAGATGCAGTGACATCAACCCCACATCCTCACTGCAGATGCAGTGACACCAACCCTACATCTTCACTGCAGATGCAGTGACATCAGCCCTGCATCCTCACTGCAGATGCAGTGACACTAATCCTGCATCCTCACTGCAGATGCAGTGACATTGACCCCGCATCCTCACTGCAGATGCAGTGACACTAACCCCACATCCTCACTGCAATTGCAGTGACACTAACCCCACATCCTCACTGCAGATGCAGTGACATCAACCCCACATACTCACTGCAGATGCAGTGACACTAACCCTGCTTCCTCACTGCAGATGCAGTGACACTAACCCGCATCCTCACTGCAGATGCAATGACATCAACCCCGCATCCTCACTGCAGATGCAGTGACATCAACCCCGCATCCTCACTGCAAATGCAGTGACACTAACCCTGCTTCCTCACTGCAGATGCAGTGACACTAATCCTGCATCCTCACTGCAGATGGAGACACTAACCCTGCATCCTCACTGCAGATGCAGTGCCATCAACCCCATATCCTCACTGCAGATGCAGTGACATCAACACTGCATCCTCACCGCAGATGCAGTGACATCAACCCCACATCCTCACTGCAGATGCAGTGACACTAACCCCACTTCCTCAATGCAGATGCAGTGACGGCTGCATCACATCCCTACTGCAGTGGCTTCCCTAGGTTGTACTGAACATTAACCCATAGGACAAAATAAACCCCTCATCAGGTATTTTGTCATAGCAGCAAGAAAAGTGGCTAAAATGCCCCAACTTATCATGCCAGCTACCCTGTGAAAGTGACTCTGTTTGGACAGATGAGAAGTCCACTGATTAGATAATTCAGAGTGACTCAGAAAATGGGATGAGGACCTGCCTAGTCCCATTCAAATAAAAAAGAATTATGTGTCTGCATACCACCTATGTGCAGGAGCCCATCAGATCCCCTGGAACTGTAGTTACAGGCTGTGTGAGGCACCATGTGGGTGCTGGGAACTGAACCTGGGTCTTCTGCAGGAGCAGCAAGCAGTGTTAACCACACTTGAGTGCAGAAGCAGAGGCTAGATCACCAGAGTCGGTTCTCTCCCTTCCACCTGTGGCAGAGTGCCTTTACCTGATGAGCCATCTCCATGGTCCAGTCCCCTTTCTTCTTTAGCTGCTCTCAGTGTATACAGAGATATTTCAGCATTGTGAAATAGGCAGTGTGACATGATTTTGGTGAATATACTTTATTTTTCATAAAAAATATAATTGTACAATGCTCTTCTGAGAAAAAAACATCCTTCATTGCCCCCAAATACCATGTGGTTTAATTATCTCTCATCTTTAAAAAACAAAATATGTATTTTAAAATTTGTAACAACATGCAGCTGATTTCTGTGAAATATATTTCTTTTTGTTAATTTTACTTGCCTTTAACTAAAAGTGAAGCCCAGTATAAAACTGTATATTTTTTTATAACCAGCCAAAGCAAGCCCATCGCAGTTCAAAGATAGTAAATTCTAGATGGTGGTGCTGAGCACTGTCCACAAGGCAAACAGTGACAGGGATGGCTGCTATAAGGTTCTGATTCAGGTGTCACAGAAACATTTTAGGTAAGATAGAAAACAAATGAAGAACTTCAGCTACAGCCTAAAAGCTGACCAGACCAGATCAATTCCATATTGCACCAGTTACTCTGATATGGGGGAGGTGGGTTCTAAAATGATAGAGGTGGATTGGTGTGAATTCACAAATACATTTTCTCCTTAATTTTTGAGATAAAAAGAAAAAGGAGACAAGCTCTGTTGACGGAGGCACATAGCCTCTTTCTGCCCTGGACGAAGGCCTTGGGCTCTGTCCTCTCAGCCTGCTATCCTCTGGGGAGGAAGTGCAGTTGCCTGCAGTGCCATGGGATGGAGAGGCCCTAGCTGTTGGAGTCAGGACCAGTGACTAGATGGCAGGCTTCTGAGGAAGAAGGGTAGCACAGTTCCCAGAGCAATCAACACGTCCCCCTCAAACACTAAGGCCATTCTCTTGGTTTGATTACTACAGAACACTAAAGCGATATAGGCACATGAATCAACTCGAAGCATATTCTACTTGCACTCCAAGTCCATCTCCTCTGCTCGGGGATGACCCTGCATCACAATTAGAGCCTGAGGATCATCAAGCACAGGGCAGACATTCCACTGAGGAGCCACATTCATCCTGGAATGTTTGCTTTGAAAACAACTTTCCTAGAGAATTGAAAGGTACTGAACAAAGCAACATAAAGTCACGGGCTGTTCTGCAAAGTAGAATGACTGAGTAGACCAGCTGGCAGAAACACCCCCAGGACAGTCTCAACACTATATTTGAAAACACTTAAATTCTGAAGGGTCTGAATACCAACTATCCTTTGTCTACATTTATGGTCCTAAGAAGACATTAAATACCCTTAAATGCCCATTTTCTTAAACACAGAGAACCCCAGCAAGCTGGGCTAGTGGTCTGTTGGTGGTCACACACACCTAACATGGGATCTAAGTTTGAAGCTCGAGATCAGGGATCTTGAGCTAAGGGGAGGCATCTGTTTAAATGCCTGCCAAAAGATCCGTCTCCTGTTCCATCTCACAGACAACCTGCCAGGCATATATGAACCATGGCTTGCAAGCTGCACATGCCTCAGAATAGCTAGGAATGTGTCCCAGCACAAAACTGTAAACTCACTTATAACTTTCAGTTCTCAGGCTTCAAGTCACAATGTCAAAAGGTTGGACATGCCTGAAGACTATGACACCTCCTCGCCCACTGCCAGTCCGTAGCAAACACTTCTTCTTTGGAAGCCAAGTTCCTGCCTCATCAGAGTGAGGAACAATTGTAATTTAGCAGCAACAGGGAACACAATATCTGACTGAACTAGTGAGAGTGAAGAAGTAGAGATTCCTCATCTCTCAGTGCATCCTACTATGAGCTCTGCCCCTCAAATATCACTCCCTAGCATGCAAATGCAGCTGGGATGGAGCCCATACAGAGCCACCTGCCACTCCACATGCCTGCCAGGCCCCAAGCTGCAGTGTAAGGTACAGCTCAGGGTGCCCCACCACAGTGGAGGCACAGGCCAAAGTGGGTGTAAGCACACAGTGGGCTTCTTTCTGGCTCAGAACACATTCACAAGGACACTCATGTCAAGGAAGAAATGGAGTATTCTGCTAACCGCAACAGCCATTAGCGTTGCCAGCAGGGTGCCTGTGCTCTGACAGGCAGGAAGGCAGATACTCAGTCTCAGCAGCTAGTTTCATTCTATGTTCTTAAAAAAAAAAAAAAAATCCATGCCTTAGTTGAGTGCACAAGTAAACGTGTGTGAACACTCGCTCCTGTCTACCCCATGTATATGTAGACATACAACAGAAACACATGTGCGCACACATACTGCAGGTTAAGATAATGAATGCTACTGAAGGTTACCTTTCACCTAAAAATAAAACATGGCTAATTCTCCAAGCATGGATTTGGCCCTAGCCAACTTTCATAAACACAGTCTGAGGAAACAGCAAAAAGAGGCTGTCAGGGGCTTTCTTGTTGGGTTTCTTTTGTACATTCTTTAAAACAGGCATATCATTATGGATTATAAAAATAGAAATGTATATATCTGTTAATATATACTCACAGCTTATGCTGGAATGGCTCACAGACAATCAAACATTACTCAAGTAAATATAAAGGAGTAACATTGGGTCCATAAAGGCTGAGAACCACAGGAAACAAACAGCCTATTTGGTTTCTTTTTGCAGGGTGATTAAAAACATGAAGAGAAGTGACAACTAAACACACAAACAAATACACGAATTACATAGGAAAAATATAAATTAACCAAAAAAGCCATACGGCTAAGGTGCAAACATGCGCTTCTCATCCACTTTCCTCTATTCCTGTGGTTTCAGGCATCATAACTTGTTGACCAACATGGAGAACAATACAGAGCAGGTCTGAATGTTGGCAAATCTTCTAAGTGTTGAAAATTAAAGCAAAGGCCTTCGTGATGTATGATCACACATTTTGGTAGAAACTTCGGATTTACAGAGATGCCTACTGAGCAGTAAGCGGTAGGTGGAGCCAAGAAGCAAAGTCCTGGCCATCTGTCCTCCACAGTCATTAGACCACTAACTGCAATTTATATGCTCTTCACCCTGGACAGAAAACAAATATACCAACATGAGAATGTTTTTAGTCATGAGGTTTGATTACTCAGTTTTAAATTCATTATTTTTTTCATTGAAAAACAGAAGGAACATTGCCAAACTCTTTTTACAAGGCTACAGTTACCTTGATACCAAAACCCACAAAGACACAACTGAGATAGAGAATTATAGACCAATCTCACTAATGAACATTGGTGCAAAAATACTGGTAAACTGAATCCAAGAACACATCAGAAAAATCATCCACCATGACCAAGTAGGCTTCATCCCAGAGATGCAGGGATGTTTCAACATACAAAAATCCATCGATATACTCCACCATATAAACAAACTGGAAGAAAAAAAAACACATGGTGATCTCATTAGATGCTGAAAAAGCCTTCAACAAATTCAACAGCCCTTCATGATAAAGGTCTTGGGAACAGTTGGCATACAAGGAACATACCTAAACATAACAAAGCAATATACACTAAACCAATAGCCAACATCAAACTAAATGGAGAGAAATTCAGAACGATCCCACTAAAATCAGGAACAAGACAAGGCTGTCCACTTTCTCCATATCTATTCAATATAGTACTCAAAGTTCTAGATAGAGCAATAAGAGAACAAAAGATCAAAGGGATATAAATTGGAAAGGAAGAAGTCAAACTTTCACTATTTGCTGATGATATGAGTCACATAAGTGACTCCAAAAATTCTACCATGGAACTACTAGAACTGATAGACACATTCAGTAATGTAGCAAGATACAAGATTAACTAAAAAAAAATCAATAGTCCTCCTATATACAGATGATAAACAGGCTAAGAAAGAAATCAGAGAAACATCTTTTACAATAGCCACAAATAACATAAAATATCTTGGGATAACTCTATCCAAACAAGTGAAAGAGCTGTATGACAAGAACTTTAAGTCTTTGAGGAAAGAAACCAAAGACGACATCAGAAAATGAAAAGATCTCCCATGCTCTTGGATAGGCAGATTAACACAGTAAAAACAGCAATCTTACCAAAAACAATCTACAGATTCAATGTAATATCCATCAAAATCCCAACAAAATTATTCCTTGACCTTGAAAGGACAATGTTCAACTTCATATGGAAAAACAAAAAACACAGGATAGCCAAAACAACTCTGAACAATAGGGGGACTTCTGGTGGGAGTAAGTACAGACACTTTGGAAATCAGTATGGTGGTTCCTCAGAAAATGGGGAATCAATCTACACCAAGACCCTGCAATACCACTTTTGGGCATATACTGAAAGGATGCGCATTCATGCCACAAGGACACTTGCTCAACTATGTTCATAGCAGCATTATTTGTAATAGCCAGAACCTGGAAACAACCTAGATGCCCCTGATGGGGGATGTCCTTCTGTATATATGTTTCTCTTATTGGTTGATGAATAAAACACTGTTTGGCCAATATCCAATAGAGGAAGGAAGATAGGCGGGGCTAGGAGACAAGGAGGATGTTGAGGAGAGAGGCAGAGAAGTGCCATGAGAGATGCCATATAGAGACCAGGAAGATAGGATGTGCCAGGTGTTCTCTGGTAAGATAAGGCCATGTAGAAATACACAGATTAGTAGTTATGGGTTAATAATTAAGAGAGAACTAGCCAGTAAGAAGCCCTAGCCATCAGCCAACAACTTTATAATTAATAACAGTGTCCAGGTGCTTATTTGGGGCTGAGAAAAGGAGGTGGGACCTGGTAGGACAAGAAAATTCCAGCAACATACTCCTTAACTGAAGAATGGGTAAGGAAAATGTGGTACATTTACACAATGGAATATTACTCAGTGGTTAAAAAAAATGACATCTTGAGATTTGCAGACATATGGGTAGATCTAGAAAAAGCCATCCTGAGTGAGGTAACCCAGACTCAGACAAATATATTATGTACTCACTCATAAGTAGATATTAAACATATAGCAAAGGATAACCAGCCTACAGGACACAACTCCAGAGAACCTAGGTAACCAAGAGGACCCTAAGAAAGGCATACATGGATCCGCCTAGGAAAGGGAAAAAGACAAGATCTCCTGAGTAAATTGGGAATGTGGGGGTAGGGGGAAGAGTGGGAAGGGAGAGGGGAGGAGGGAAGGGAAGTGGGGAAAAATGTACAACTCAATAAAAAAATAAAAAGAAAGGCTGGCTAGAAACAAGCCAAGCTAAGGCCAGGCATTCATAAGAAAGAATAAGCCTTTGTGTGTGATGTATTTGGGAGCTGGGTGGTGTCCCCCAAAAGAGTAAAGAGTTCAATCAATCAACAACAAGGAGAACAGATTCCACAAATGGTCCTCTGAGCTCCACACATGCTCTGTGCACATACACACCTCATCACACACACACACAGTCCCAAACACAATGAGTTACACCATGCTCACCAGGAGGGCTATAGTTTAACAAACAAACAAACAGCTTGGACACTGGACATGGTGGCTGGTAGCACAGACCTGTAACCTTGTCACCTGGGAGGGGAGGCAGAGACAGAAGTACTGCAGGAAGTTCAAGGCCAGCCAGCATAGTAAACATGAGTTCTAGACATCTAAGGTTACAAGATAACAAGACTCCTATCTTTAAAAAACTAAAATAAAGCCATAATCCTAGTACTCAGGAGGCAGAGGAAGGCAAATTTGGGTTAGAGGATAGCCTGGTCTACAGAGTGAGTTTCAGGACATCCAGGGCTAGAAAGAGAAACCCTGTCTTGAAAAACGAATAAATAAGTAAATAAATTAAAATAAAACAAAATCCAAAATAGGGCTGCCGCAGTGGCACATGCCTGTAACTCTGGCAACCAGGGAGGCCAAGGCAGAAGTATTAGTTGAGCCCTAGAATTCAGTGCTAGGCAACATAGTGAGATCTCATCTCTCACAAAATAAAATAAAAGCTAGGAAATAACAAGAATTGATGGGATGTAGAAAAAGCACTGTTAGTGGAAATTGAACATACTTTGGCCACCAAAGAAAATAGTTTGGCAGTTCTTAAAAGAGTTAAAGAGAATTCCTTATGGCCCAAAGTTTGACCCCAGGGATACAAGCAGAAAAGCTGAGCAGGCTGTGGTGGCATATGCCTGTAGTCCCAGTGCTTGGGAGGTGAAGGCAGCAGGATCAGCATTCAGGTTCTCCTCAGTTACACAGTGAGCTGAAGCACCCCCTCCCCCAGTCAAGCCCATACATGATACTTGTGTAAAGATGTTCATAGCAGCCATGTTGACAGTATCCCAGAAGCCAGCAGGTAGAAACAAATGTCTATCAATGGACAGATGGACAAACAACCGTGCACTTATAAAATAATGGGCCATAAGAAAGAATGAAGTTCTGATACATGGCATAACATCAATCAACTATGAAAAGACCAGGCTAGGTTAATGAAGTCAGATGCAGAAGATAATAATGATCCCATTTATACAAAATATCTACAATGGATTAATCTATTAGGACCTCAGGTCCATGGTTGCAAAGGGCTGTTTAATGGTCCAGGGTTCTCTTTAGGGTAATCACATATTTGTGGTTAGAGATGACAGTTGTATAACACTGCAAATATACTAAATACCTCTGCATTGTCATTTTAAAATGGCAGATTTTTTGGAAGTTATTCATTTCATGTCACATGAATTTCACTTCAACAAAAACTAAAACAACCTTGGTCTGGGCAAGTAGAGAACTTACCTAGCATTTCTGAAGCTATGAATTCAATTCCCCAGCACTGCAAAAGAAGAGACACATCCTCAGTTACAATTTACTGTAGCAAGAGCCTGGGTTTGTGAGAGCAGCCTCTAAAACTACACTTGAGAGGCCCAGGGCCTCACCCAGCTACTCTGCTGCTTCTCCTCTCATTTCCTGTTTTGGTTTTTGTCCTGGGAATGAATGCTGGGCCTAGAGCAATGGTTCCCAACCTATGGGTCAAGACTCCTTTAACAAACCTTTATCTCCAAATATATCTACATTACAATTAGTCTTTATTTCTGAGTTTTTGTTTTGTTTTGTTTCAAGACAGGGTTTCTCTGTGAAGGCCTGGCTGTCCTGAACTCCCTCTGTAAACCAGGCTGGCTGGCCTGTGCTTCCCAAGTATGGGATTAAAGGCATGTGCCACCATCACCTGGCTAACAATTCATAACAGTAGCAAAATTACTGTTCTGAAGTAGCAATGGAAAATAATTTTATGATAGGGATCACCATAACATGAGGAACTGTATTAGAGTCACAACATTAGGAAAGTTCAGAACCACCGGCCTAGAGCATGCTAGCTCTTAACACATAGCCTGTTGCTAAACTGCAGCCACCTAAGAATACAGCTCTTTAGCACTATTATTGGAGTAAATGTCTAAGTTAAATGTTAAAATACCTCATAACTGTGAGTAAATGCACAAGTAAAAGAAAGTGGCATTAACAACACTCTGAGGGCCACTTTAAATTATGGACTATCTACCACATACTCATCAGCTAGCTGGGTTATTCATTTTGCCTTTTGACATAGGGTCTTTCTATGAAGCCCATGCTGGCCTCCAACCTGAAGTTTCTGTAAGTGATGGCAGAGCAGGTGTATACCACCACACCCAGCCTTCAGCTGGCCTTCACTGCAGTGTTTAGGATCTTCCACCACAACACTTGCTGATTAGCATATTTAAAATGACATTAGTGCTCCACTTTATTTCAAGTCACACTGCTTGGTGGCTGATACACACTCTACCTTGGGATGCTTGCTTAATAGGAATGTTCCTGTAGACGGTACTCACACGAATTGGTGTTAGCATCTGTCTTCCCAGCTTTGGGATGCCTGCTTGAGTTCTGCTGAGACTTGTTCTGCTCCTCTCCAGTGAGTAGGGCCCTTATTTCAGAAGGTATTTTCCCTTGGTCCATTGCCATGCACCATTGCTTGTACTGAAATATTTAATACAGTTAAGTAAAATGCTAAGCCAGAGTTGGGATAGCATGTGTGGAAATCTTAGACATAGGAGATCCCCCGAGGGCTTGGCTGTAGGTCACTGCTAGGGTACTTGCTAAGCATGCAAGAGGCCTTGGGTTTGATATCCAGTACTAAGTGAGGGGAGACTCTCTGTAGTAAATATTCACCAAACAACTACCTGTGGTAGCTGTATACACTACTATTACATGTATGAGAACACACACACATCCTACCACAGTGTACACTATAGACTTTGGGGTATACAAAGATTCTGGCCTCAGGCAACTTATACTGCATAAGCCAAAATAATAATATCACATATAACAGACAAAATTCAGTATAAAAATCAATATCAATGTGTTACAAGAAATAAACAGAACAGCACCCATCTGGAGCATCTTAATGCCCTTATTGCTTCTTTGCTTTTGTGTATGGTAAGGCGTGTGCATGCGTGTGTGCATGAGACTCTCACTGCACACGAGTTCGGGTAGAGACTAGCAGTCCATGTTGGTGCCTTCTGAATCACTCCCCACTTATTTTTTGAGACAAGGTCTCTCCCTGACCTGGGAGCTCACTGATTGGCTAGACTGCTGGCCAGACAGCCCCAGGGACCCTCCATCTCCCCTGCCTCCAGCACTGGGATGTCAAGTGTGTGCCATTGTCCCTGCTATGTGAATTCTGGGGACTGGACTGAGGTCTTCATGCTTGCATAGCAAGTGATTCACCCAGTCATCTTCTCAGTGCTCCTTAAGAATTTTATTATTATTATTATTATTATTATTATTGTGTGTATGAGCTCACATGGCACAGCATTTATGTGGAGGTCAGAAGACAATGCTGTGAGCTAGTTCTCATCTCTCACCCTTATGTGGATTGAGGTTCACAGTGCTCAGGACAACAGACTTCTGTGTTAAGCGCTTTACTCAATGAGCCATCTTAGCCTCTCCCTATTTCTAAACTCTTTAGGCTGGTGTCAATTGCATGTGTAGAAGTTCTATAAGACAGCCTTGGTGGCTGCACGGGCATCAATGTCCTGTAACATCAAAGAACAGGGCTTCTGTGCTGAGGCATGGCCATGGAGAGAGGGGCTAAGTCTTGCTTCTCAGTAGTGTGAGAAAAGTCACAGGAGTTGCTAGGTGTGTTAATCTTGTCTATTTATTGTCAAATAAAACTAAAAAGCATTTTATTCAGGAAAAAAAGACAGCCTTGGGTGTCAGTCCTTCTCTTCCACCTTGAGATAGGGGTCATTTGTCATTTCCTGGTGCACATGCCAGCCTCGCTGGCCCCCGAGCATCTGGGGGGTGTTTCTGTCCTCCATCTTGCCAAGGAGCACTGGGGTTATGGATGTGACTATCCTGAGGATCTGCTCTTAGGTACTTTGCTCACTTAGTCATCTCCTCAGCCCTGTGGATTTTATTTTTAGACAGACTCAGAATTCAGAGGCTGGCCTTGAACTCCTGATCCTCCTGTCTCTATCCCCCAAGTGCTGGAACTGCAGGCACGCACCACATGCCCAACTTCCTTCCTTTTTGAAAAGCAGCTTTGCAACAGTCATGGTGGTACCCTCTCCTCTCTCACCTGTTACCTCATCCCTGAGTTCATAGTTAAAGAGTTTTCTCTATTCTTGCGTTTCTACAATCTCCATAAACTCTGAATGCAAAGTGAATAAAAACATGTGAACACAAATGGCAGCCTCCCATGCATAATCGTGGATTGCTGTGTGGCTTTTCCCACTTAGCGCCCTTCTGCACATACATGCACTGTGATTTTGGGGGCACAGGCCCTTGGTACCTTGCCTCAGCCTTCTAAGTGCTTCTCCAAGCTTGACTGCATTGTGCTCCCCCCACCTGTCACAAGTAGTCTCATATATGAATGCAGTGTGACTTATATCTAAACAATTTGCTATTGCACTTTTTTCCTTATTTGAGGATGGGTTAAGACAAGGTTTCATGTAGCTCAGACTGGTCTCCAACTCATTATGTAGCTAAAAATGACCTTGAATTTCTGATCCTCCATCCCCTGAGTGCTGAGATACCAAGCCTGTGTCATCACACCCCATTTCATGCAGTGCTGGCATCAAACTCAGAGCCTCATGCATGCTAAATAAGCACTCTACCAACTAAGCAACATCCCCATCCTTTTAACTTTCACCACACTTTCTGCACACTAGAAGAGGGCACTGGATCCCATCATAGATGGTTGGGAGCCACCATGTGGTTGCTGGGAATTGTATTCAGGTCCTCTGGAAGAACAGCCAGTGCCCTTAACCACAGAGCCATCTCTCTCCAGCCCCCATTTTTCTATCATAAACAATATCTTAATGTTCTTAATGTCCACAAGCACTGTATTAAAAAGTGCCTATGTGCCTACAATGTGGAAAAAGATTAACATGCTTTCCAATGTTTGCCAATTAGACAGTACAGACTGATGTAACTCCTGTTTTACTGTACACTCATGTTGGTCCCGTTGCTGAGACTTTACCATTTCCAGTTCCTCTCGGAGTGCACAAATAGCTCTTTCCCGGCTGGACACCAACTCCTCCAAGTACTGGTATCTCAGTTTTTTCCTGGCCCGGCATTCTCTTGCACTCTGTCGGCTCCGCTCAAGTTTTGCTTTCAAGTCAATTTTGGCTGGCTTCCGCCCTCGTTTACCAGGCTTCTTCACTTTGCCCCCAACCACCTTCAGCAAGAGAGAGGAGACATCATTTTTTTCCTTTTAGTTTTCTTTATGAAAAAGCAACTATGGCTGCCTATTAGCAAAGAGAATGTTCATAAATAATAAGGAAGTGAAGCCTACAGAGCCAAGAAAGCATAATCCTATCTCATAATCTTTCTGGGTCCTCACTTTTTTCATACTTTTTGTATCATGAATGTGAGATCAGGTATAATGCAAGCTTTTATTAGTTCTTCAATAATAATAAAATTTAAATAGTTTAACAATAAATACTGTAAGCCATATGAAGTTGGATATTTTTACAGTTTTTATGTTTTTAAATTATGTGTGTGTGTAGGTTTGTGCACATGAGAGCAGTGACGCATGGACACCAGAAGAGGGCATTGGATCCCAACAAGAGGAGCTCTGTGGCCTTTCTCGCACAGATGCTAGGATCTGAACTCATTGCCATGAAAGAGCGGTACCTGCTCTTAACCACTGAGCCATCTCAGCAATGCTTACTGCTTCGAGAAGACTACAGCAAAATAAGTAAAAACGTTCAAAATCTGAGGCTGGAGAGATGGCTTAGAGGTTAAGAGCACTTGCTGCTCTTGTGGAGGACTCAGGTTGGATTCCCAGCATCCACATGGTTTGCTCACAACCATCTGTAACTCCAATTTCAAGGGCTCTGACACCCTCTTCTGGCCTCCTCTGTCACCAAGCATGCATGTGGTACACAGACATACATGCAGGTAAAACACATACACAGAAAATAACAAAATAATTAAAAAATAAGAATAAGTTTATCATGACATCTTTTAAAGTGGTCTGTGTATTGGTGTTTTGCCTGCATACCTTGTATAGCACATGTGTGCCTGGTGTCTGCTGAGGTCAGAAAACGGTACTGGATCTCTTGGAGCTGGAGTTACAGGCAGTTGTGTGCTGCCTGCCATGTGGTACTAGGAATCAAACCCGGGTCATCTGTAAGAACAAGTGGTTTTAACCACAGAGCCGGCTTTCCAGCTCAGTTTATCATGACTTCAATGTAAGAAAGTTAACAAAAGAGGACTTCTTTTGCTGGGTATGTATGATTATGAACAGGTTTTTATCTCGTGTTCATTTTCAAGATTTTTTTTTTCTTTTTCTTTTCTTTCTCTCTCTCTCTCTCTCTCTTTTTTTTTTTTTTTTTTTTTTTTTTTTGAGGATGGTTGCTGGGAGTTTATTCTTTGCTTGGTGCAAGGCAGAGCTATGGGTTCAGGAAAGCTCAGTACTGTGAGAGAAGAAGGGGCTCTCTCCAGTTCCTGCTGGTGCCCTTGCCTTGTAGCAGCCTGCCTAGTTTACAGGGTGGGGTGGGTGAATGGGGCCCTGGCCTAGCACCACTGACGCCTTGGTTGCCTGGTGGTTCTGCCATGTCAGGATGGGGCCTGGCCAGATAACTGGCTGCTCCTTCATGGTTTCAGGAACCAGGCACAGGTGATCCCGATTCTGAAGGACTGGGGTAGGGGGTGGGGACCATGCTGAGTGCTCAGGAAACTCTAACACTGGCCTTGGGGAGACACCAGTGGAGGGGCAAGGTGTCCCCAGGGCACTAATCATTTCTACAGGAGCTGTTGCTGGATGAGGAGACCAGGCATCGCAGATGCTGGCCACGGATAACCAGGAGCAAGCCCCTGGAAGGGATGGCTGCCATGCTTTGGAGCCTGCAGGCTGGGGATATCACAGGTTTGCAGGGGTTAGCGTGTGCTACTGAATGACCTGTGCATGCATACTTACGCACTCTCTAGTCTCAAGATGTTTAGCTTTACAATGAGATAAAATATATAAACCTACATTAAATCGAATGTAGACATAACCCTACATTAAATCGCATGTAGACATAAGCTCATATGCATCTTAAGTGGCTTAGCTATAAGCTTCCTCTTCAAATTTATTGAGTCCATAGGAAGAATCAGAAAGACCCTGAAATTTTCAGAAGTCCTTCCCTCCTGCCTTTAGAAGTCAGTAATCATTGCCCCAGACTACCTCAGGTTTCTGTTTGTTCCCACTGGTGTCACAGACTTGCACTCCAGATCTGCATTCACTAACTGCTTAGGTGCAATTATTAGGAGGCTGCCAGAGAAATTTAAACTTCTTCACTGTTTAGCTCTGAAACCAAGTCACAGTCCAGCAATGCCACCCTTCATACCTTTCTTGGGGGGAAGTCCTGTTTGGATACAGTTTTTACAAGCTTCACTACTTCAGAGCTCTTTAAATTTCTCCACTATTTGACTGTCCATCTCTTTGTCTGACAAGACTAAATGATGCCCCATTTCCCCTGAAAACCACCTCAGAGAAAAGCTGGCACTGGAGCTCAGTGACAGAGTGGGGGCTCAGTGATAGAATCCAACATTGTATAAAGCCCTAGGTTCGATTCTCACCACCACCCATACAATCACTCTCAAGAATGCACATTCATACTCTCATGTACAGAATGCTGTTAAGGCAATTCTAAAAGCAAAGGTATAAAATGAAACATCAGCAGTTAATCACTGCAATAAATGTAAAACCTGCAAGGCAATAAAACGAAAGGGCAGTGCTCATTTGTTTATCTGAGATCATTAACAGTGTCACATACAAACAATGTCAGGCACACTATAAAAACAGACCACTGAATATAATGGTTACATTTTTTTAAAAAACTAAGGCCAGTGTTTGTGGCACCCACCTTTAACCCCTGAATACTAGGGGAAGAAGTAGGTGAACCTTTGTGAACTTCAGGGCTACATAGCGACCTTGACTCAAAACAAACTAAAAACTAACCAACCAACCAAAACAAATCACAAACAAACAAACAAAAAACCAAACCGTATTTATTTGCTTATTGGTTCTGGAGCTCCAACCCAAAGCCTTAGCCCTAAAAACCAAAACAAACACCCTCCATACTTTAAAAACAAACGGCGCTTTTACACCGTTATCAAATTACACTTCTCTGCTTCTAGAGTCTTATAGCATAGCTTTGAAAGGAGACAGGCTACTTAATAGCTGTAGGGAAATAGTGCCATTCCCACTACCATTTTAGAAGGTAGCTATGGACTGGAGTGATGGTTCAGTGGTTAAGAGCATTGGCTATTCTTCTAGGATCAGGGTTCAATTCGCAGCACACACACACATGGAGGCTTATAACCAGCTGTAACTCTAGTCCCTGGGGAATCCAATGCCCTCTTCTGGCTGATATGGGCACTGCATACACTGGATGCACATACTTACATGCATGCAAAACACAAATATTTAAAAATTTTAAAAGCCAGCTACTCTAATACTTACCTCTGGTAAGTTTCAACTTGTCAAAAATTGGCCTTTGAAAGCTTTTCTGGTCTGTACCCTCATGTTTATATTCCAGTATAACCAGAAATCTTTCCAGAGCAGAATATTTGTTAGTAATTGCAGAATGGCCTCAGTGACCTCAGCATTATGTTTATATTTCATAAACTATACAAGTTAAAAGCAGTATTTTGAAACCATCCTTCATTCAATTTGTGATTGCTACAGTTTTTAGAAAGCAATATGGAGGGCTAGGTTTGACAAAGCATTAGAGGTACAGAACTTTCCCAATATGCATATGCAATACATGGTAGATACATGGTAGAACATGCTGTGTCCAGGAGGCTGAGGCAGGAGGATGGCTTTGAGTTCATGATCGACCTCAGCTACAAAATGTGGCCCTGTCTCAAAAGATATACACAGACAGACAGACAGACAGACAGACAGACAGACACACACACACACACACACACACACACACACACACACACACACACACACACGGAGAGGAGGAACATAGCATATGCCTATAATCTCAGCACTCAGGTAACTAAGCAAGAAGCTCAGGAGTTTGAGGGCAGCCTGGGCTTACTTCATAGTGAGACCTTATCTCCAAATGTATGAATGACACAGAGTAAAGATGCTAGTTCCATAAACTTGATGGTCTGAGTTCAATTCCATGGCAGAATAGGAGAAAATCCACTCCTAAAAAGTTGGCTTCTGAACTTCATATGCATGTCATGTCACAAGTGTCACAAGTCTTTTCTCATATACACACAAAAATTCCTTTAAAAAAGGCAATCTATGTTACAGTGTAGGCTAGTCAGCAATCACACCGTGCTATATCCACTCCTTCACCCACTGCTGTTCTAGCTAATTCAGGGATGGCTGCCTTTGAGAACAGCCGTCTGTGGCTGCAAGACAACAGAGTGTACAGCAGTCTTCTTTGAGTTCTGAATTATATCTAGCACAGTCAATACACAAATCATATCTATTTCACTTTCATAGCAAAATATGCAATTGTTGTAGTTCATTTATTTTTTTTGTGTGTGGGGGCATTTTACTTGCATGTATATCTGTGCAGCACTTATGTGCCCAATGCCTGTGAAGATTAGAAGAAGGTGGTGGGTCCCTTTGGAATTAGAGTTAGAAGCAGGTGTATGAAACCTGAGTCCTCTGGAGGAGCAGCCAGTGCTCTTAACTGCTGAGCCATCTCTCCAACCCCAGCCCAGGTATTCCTTTCTTAAAGTTGAAAGGCACAGTGAATTAACAGGGAGACTCTGTACTTTTCGTTATCAATACAATTAGATTTAATGTCATATAACCACTACTTCTCTAGCGTAACTGCTTCTGCACTGGGCCAAAGTGTCTGCTTTTTGTAGCAGCCACGGTATAGTACTTAAGTATACCAGTGTACAGTGTACACTGTACCAGTGTACAGCAGCCTCTGGCTGCTGTGGGCACCTGCACACACACGTGTACACCCCTACACAGACACACATGTACACACCCCACCCCTACACAGACACACATGTGCACACCCCACCCCTACACAGACACACATGTGCACACTCCTACACAGACACACATGTGCACACCCCTACACACACATACATGCACAAAATTTTAAAAATAATATTTTAAAAAAAGGATTGGCTTTGTTTCTTTCTCTTTCTGGCTAGTTAGGATGACTATATGGACCAAACTAGCCTCATATCTGAAGTGATCCTCCTGTCTTTGCTTCCTGAGTGCTAGGATTTACAGACCCATGTCTGTTAACTATCTGTTTATAACATTTTCTCTTAGCCAATTGTGGTGGAACACATCTTTATCCCAGCACTTGGGAGGCAATGGCAGGTAGATTTCTGAGTTCCAGGCCAGTCTGGTCTACAGAGTGAGTTTCAAGACAGGGCTACACAGAGAAACCATGTCACAGAAGACAAAACATTTTTTTCTCTTTTAAGTTAAGCTAAAATTAAAATGTCATGAATATTAGAAACTAAATACCTGGGACAATATCATAATTCTGAGTACATGGTAATGCACATTTAGTGTGATAAAAATATCTCTTAATAATAAGAGAAGACTGGGAAATTTAAAAAAAACTATTTTGAGAAAACAGACTATATTGTGATTATAAGGGAATTAAAAAAAAACTTTAAGATGAATGAGAATGAGAAACAGAATACCAAATCTTATGTAATGTAATGAAAGTGGTGCTCGGAGGACATTCCACATCAACAAACTTTCCATTTTCAGAAGTTAGAGAAAGAGCAGAAAATCAGAGTCAAAGCAAAGGCAGATGGTAAAAACATGTATAGGGGAGCCCTAAGCAAGGCAGCAAAGCAGGCTCAAGACCAGAGTGCTTGTGGTATACCTCTAACAAGTAGTCTCAATTAGTTCTAAAAAATCCAGAGAAAAGCCAGTTTCAGGTGACTTCACCAGTAAATTATACCAACATTTAAATAGTGAACACTTGGGCTGGGAAGAGTGGCCTATGTGTATAACCTGAGCACTTATTCAGTATAGTTCAAGGTCAGAGTTCAAGGCCATTCTGGGCTACATGAGACCCTGCCCCAAACACAAAACCAAAGAATTAACACTAACCCTTCACAAACTCTCTCAAGGAATCTAATAGGAAAAAACACTTCCCAATTCCAATGAGGCTAACACTAGAAGGAGCCAGGGATGGTAATCCTAGGTTGCAGGAAGCTGAGGCAGGGGGATCACATGTTCAAGGCCAGGCTGAGTTATATAGAAAGACTCTGTCTCTGAATGCAGTTCAGCTGGTGGAGCACTTAGCTAGCATAAAGCTTGGGCTCAACTCCCAGCACCACATAAACTAAATGTGCTAACACATGCCTGTAATCCCAGCACTTGGGAGGTAGGGGCAGGAGGATCAGAAGTTCAAGATCATCCTTATCTACATATGGAGTATTAGGTCAGCCTGGGCTACATAAGACTCCATCTCACAAAAATCGTGAAGGGGAACTGGAAAGATAACTCAAAGGTTAAGGGTGCTTGCTGCACAATCACTAGTATCAAAGTTCAGATCCCGGCACCCAGGGATTAGCAAGGCATTTAGTATAGGCCAGTAAGCCCCAGCTCTAAGGAAGGCAGGAGCAGGAAAATCACCGGGGCTCACCAGCTGTTAGCCTGGCTGAGAAAATATGAATCCCAGGTTCAGAAGGAACCCTAACCCTGAGTCAAAGGACTAGATGGAGAGGGACAGAAGAGGATGTTAACAAGCAACAAAACAGAAAACAAACAAAACTTGTAATAGTGAATTCAGTGACATAAAAAGAGGACTCTACCCCTTGACCAAGAGGGATTTACCCTAGGAATAAAGAACAGTTTAATATCTGGAGATCTTTTATAAAACACTGTGTCAACATGGAGGAAAGGTGTCAGAACAGTGTTCAAGGGTATCCTGGGCTACGTGAGACACAATGTCAAATAGACAACCCTTCCCCTCCCCCCCAAAATGGCCAGGCAGTGGTGACACAGGCCTTTAATCCCAGCACTTGAGAGGCAGAGACAGGTGGATTTCTGAGTTCGAGGCCAGCCTGGTCTACAGAGCGAGTTCCAGGAATGGCTCCAAAGCTACAGAGAAACTGTCTCAAAAAAACAAACAAAATCCTACATAGATACTCAAGTGTTCTTCAAGATTCAATTTTCATTTTAATTATACTTATTCACTTCCTTTATATAAAGTACAAACACAGCCTTATCTAAAATGATGTAAAGTTACAAACTTTTTATAGTATAGACTATACAATAAAAGCACACACACACAGTACCTTTGTAGACAGAGAAGCTTTCTCAGTCGAGGGACCCTTCCTCACTGATTCTTTGGCTGGAGAAGTGATGAAACTGAGCTGAGCACAACCTAAGTGACAGGGAGAGCTTCAGTAACCCCGATTACCACCAGCTCTTGTGACACTGATGACTAGGAAAGCAAGACCTGGCACAAAGGGCATCTGAGCCTAGAGGAGCAGAACTTCTCTTCATCCACGGGGTGATCTGCACCACATGGGAGGCAGTGGCAGCTTTCTGAAGGGCTGAATTGCCAAGGGGTGGCTAAGACCAAGGAGGCAGACAGCAGTGGCACTGATCCCCTTGGCCATGAGTCTGTCTTCCATTTGTGTGTTTCAGCATCTCTTCAGCTTCACCTGGGTTCTCAAATTCCACATATGTGTAGCCTTTGGAAAGATGAGGATGCACCCTTTCTACAGGCACATCAATCAGTTTCATTTTCCCACAGATGGAATACATCTCTGTGGCGTGAGCCTTGGTCACATTCCTGTTGAGCCTCCCAGAGTGCACTTTGGGGTTTAGGAAGGGCTCCGCCTTGTCCTCTTTCAGGTGGTTTGGATTCAGGGTAGGAATGCTTGCCATGTGCAGGCGAGCACTAAGGAGGTCTATGAGCCAGCAGAGTAGCTGTGGGTCATACTGGAGCTTCCTGAGCCCCTGCAGCTGGATGCTGAGCTGGACAGAGACGGGGTGCTGCTGCTTGCACCCGAAGCACTGAGCCTCTTCAGTCTTATCCGTGCACCTCCTCTTCGCTTGATGTCTTAGTAGCCCCTCCAGATTTACAGCCATCGCTGGAGCAGTCCTTGGGTTTGGTAGGAGCCCTAGTGCTGGGCTTTTTATTTCTTTTGACTCCTTGAAAGCTCTTCTTTATTCCTGATAAATCCATGATATCTCCTTCTGAAGTGTTCAACGCAGCCGCACAGCCTCACTGACCTGAACTCCCATGTCTAACTCAAGTCTCAGAAGAGATCCCTAATCGATTGCAATTAGGCCAAAGACAGCACTCTCCTGCCACCTCCTCACGCTCCTCTCAGACACTGGTGTGCAACTCTATTGTTTTTAAGTGCCAGGCCTTTACATGATAAAACTATATAGCAAATGCAGGGGAACTTTCTCAGTCTGATAAAGATCATCTACAAAACACCCACAGTTGGTGAGGAAAGACCGAAAGCTTTTTGCTGAAGATTAGAAGTGAGACAAGGATCATGTCTTCTCTCACCACTCTTAGTCAACAGGAAAGAAAAAGAAACAGAAGGCAATTCCGATAGAGAATGAAAAAGCCTAATTGTCTGTCTGTTGATAACACAATCTTGTACGTTGAGAATCCATAAGAATCCCCACAAAACATTATTAGAGCAAATGAATGAGTTCAGCAAGGTTGCAGGATACAAGATCTACATAACAAGAGCCATTGTGTTTCTATTCACTATCAAGGAAAATCTGAAAATGAAAATAAGATAGAGCACAGTGGCTCTTCTAGAGGGCCCAGGTTTGATTCCTAGAGCCCACATGGCAGCCCTTAACATGTGAGCCACTCTAGTTCCAGGGGATAAAGCCTCCTCTTCTGGTCTCTTCAGGCATTGCATGTACATGGTGTACAGCTACACATGTGGGCAGACACCCATACACATAAAATAAATAAATCTAAAAAAAGGCAAACAAGCAATTTGATGGGCAAGCAACTCTATTACTGCCATACCCACTGCTCTCTGCAGTGTGGTAAAGCAGCAACCCACTTCTTTATTTTTATCATTTTTTTCTTTTTTTTCTGTCAGGTCCTTTGTATCTCTTTGTACATTAGGCCATGAATTCATATGGAACGGGCTCAGCAGCTCAGGCTCTTTCCCATTAATCCTCAAAGTGTGCTTCTCTGGGTGAAACAGGCTGGCGCTTCAGCTGAACCCAGGTGCCCTTCTCCTTGGCTTCCTTTTCCTTCTGATCACTTTGTCACCCACTTCAGGAAGCTGTCTCTGCCCTTAGAATGCTTCATGTTCTCGGTCTGCACATTAATTCTCTTGGCAAGAGTCTTGCCCTTAACTTGCTTGTTTATATTGAAGCCCACACATGCTGGGTGACATTGCAGACTCTTCCGGTTTTGCTTTGCTTACACTTATGTTGCCTTCCGTTTTGAACTGTGCCCATCCCTTTATATCTACAATGTCACCCTTCTTGTAGATTCACATGTATGTGGCCAAAGGAATAACTGCATGTTTCCTAAAAGGCTAGTGAATATCTATCAAGTGCCCCTCCTCTATCCCTTTATGCTTGTCATTTTGGTGAGTTACTGGAAGATAGCTGCTTCAGTCAAAAGGAAAGCCTGTTCCCCCACACACATTTATTTATCCATTTCTTTACATGTATGGATGTGCATGTACCACAACACATCTGTGAAGATGGGAAGACAACTTGTAGGAGTTGGTTCTTTCCACCATGAAAGTTCTGGAAATTGGTCTTAGTCAGACTTGATGGCAGGTGCTTTTACCCACTGGGACACCTTATCAGCCCACAATTTGTTTTAAAAATAAAATAAAATAAAAATAAAACCCCAGATATATCAATGAAAAACAATTAGGAATCTTAAAATACTCACATTCATGGTCAACTAATTTTCAAAATGTACAGGTAGGTAGCACACCAGTTTAGCACAGGTATATGTTTTGAAAGTGTAAAGCCTTGGGTTTAATATCTAGCTCCCTAACCCCAAATATACCAAAATAATTAATTTATTAATTATTATTATTATTATTATTATTATTATTATTATTATTGTTATTTATTGTTGTTGTTTTGAGACAGAGTCTCATTATACAATGCTTGTTGGTCTGGAACTTCAGAGTTCCAGGAGTCCACGCTGGCCTCAAACTCAAAGATCTTCCTGCTTCTGCCTCTTGACTGCTGGGACTAAACACATGCACCACCATACCCAGCTGACACCAAAACAGTTAAAGGGAAAAGTACAGTTATACTAATAGAGTTCTAGGATAGCTGGGTAGACACACGAAAAAGAATTGTGTTGGCCTTCTAACCCATCTTGCTGGCCAGTGCATTGAAGAACTCTCCAAAGTCAATAATGAAAAGACAACCCAATTAAAAGGGTGGTAACCTCATTCAGAGCATCATGGGATAGGACGGGACACTGGTTAACACTGACGAGGTAATGCTGACTGACTGTCAGCAACTGGAGTCCATACTTGAGTTCACGATTCTGTGCATGTCTGTTCTGACAAAGGCACAGGACCACTGCCAGACAATGCCGTGTCACACAGAGCAGTGGCCTTTGTGCCCCACCTACTCCTCTCTCTGAAGCCATGGGACCACTGATCTCCTCTCTCCACAGTTCTGCCTTTTCCAGACTGTCACACAGAAGTACCTAGCATGCAGCCTTTTCAAATTGACTTCTCTTGTTTAGTAATTCATATTTAAGGCTCCTGGAGCCTTAAACGACTCCATGGAACCTTTCATAGCATTGTATGTTTCTCTTTGTTACTGAGTAATACTGCATTGTATGGATGCTTTAGTTCGTTCATAAGACAGAAATACAATGGAATTAGTAGCGATTGTCATGTAACACTGTGAACATACTAAAAAGTAAACTACTCGATTTGTATATGAAGTGAATTTATGATACATGAATTACCTTTCAATAAAGCTGTGATTAAAATGAAAGCAACAACATTGGGGCGGACTACAAGGCCTGACCAGTCAGGGGTCTGAGTTCAATCCTTGGCACCCATATGAAGGAAGGAGAGGACTTTCCACAAGTTGTCCTTTGACCTCAATCAGTGTATAGTGGCATGTGCACACCCCTCTTCTACACTAATGCAGTAACTTTTTAAAGCAAAGTGAACAGTAGAAAGTGAAGAAACAAGAGAGGGCACGAAGCTGGGATAGTGCACTTGTCTGTTGTCATCCCAGCACGTAGGAGGTGGAAGTAGAAGGATCAGGAGTTTAAGGTCATCCTCAGCTACACAGGGAAGAAAAAAAGGCACATGGGATGAGAACACTGCTTAGCAGAGCAACTGTTTAGCATGCACAAAGTTTTCATCCCCATTACAGGATGTATAGACAAAGAAATGTATGAGAACAAATGCTATGGCCAGGAGAACCCTACGTGTTCTAATTAGGAGATTTAAAATCCAAGAATTGCCAAGTGTGGTGGTACATGCCTTTAATCCCAGCACTCCGGAGCCAGAGGCAGGAGGAACTCAGTGAGTTCTATGCCAGCTTTGTCTACAAAGGGAGTTCCAGGACAGCCAAGGCTGTGACAAAGAGAAACCCTGTCTTGGGGGGGGATGGGAGGAGAACAACCAAAAAAACCCTAAGTAAATAAATAAGTAAATAGTTAAATAAATAAATAAATAAATAAATAAGCCAGGAATTAAGATCCAGCGAGGGAGACAGAAAGAAAGCAGTCTGCAAGGCCTGAAGCTGTTAAAGATAGCTCAGGCTTCAGGGGACAGCTCTGACTTCTGCAAATGCCAGACTGTGAGTGTAGTTGTGTGTTCTGTAGGAACTTCCCAGCCTTTTCAAAGTAAGAAACCCTTATCCTATTCCAAAGACTCTTAGAGTATTTTACCTCCAGTCTTTTGGGGAAAGAGGATGATTTTTTTTTTCTTGGCTAAACCAGGTTGTTCATGAGAAAGCACTGTTTGTCGACTGAGACTTGAGTGAGGAGTCCCCCGCCCCCCCCATGACGCCACACCCTTCACATGGACGCCTCTATCCTCTTCCTTTTCAGGGAAAGAGGAGAAATCCAATCCTTTTAAAAAAAACTCCAACTTGCATATTTTTATGCCAAATTTGTTTCTGTGCCATAAGTTTTTGTTTCTTCTGGAATATCTTCTGTGCAGCCTCCTCTTCTGGCTTTGGAATAACTTGTTCATGTTCAGTGAGAATCACCTCAGTGAGCTGGGAGCTCATTCATGGGTTAATGACACATGTTGGGTGCTTTGTGTTCAGTGGCTAGAGAATCTCTATCCAAACCCTTGAGTTCAGCATTGCTCTCTGTCCTTTTAACCATGTGCAGTAAAAATTCAGCCCTCTCTGGGGCCACTGACCCTGTGTGCATTCTTGTGTTTAGCCTGGGCATAATTACCAGCTAGCTCTACTATTATACTGCTTCTTTAAAGTGACATCTTTCAGATACTTGGTGGCTTTTCAGATATGCAAATCTTTAATAACCTGGGCAGTTCTACAGGTTATCTTAAAGTAAATGTGAAAAACTTGAACCTTTAAAAATTTTTGCTTTAATTATTTTTTCTGAGTATGAATGTTTTTCCTACATGTAAGTCTGTGTGCCACATGAGTGCCTGATGCCCTCAGAGGCTTGGAGGCCAGGAGAGGCACCTGCCACTCTGGGACTAGAGCTACAGATGGTTATAAGTCATCCTTTGGATGTTAGAAACTGAACCCAGGTGCTCCAGCTGGGCAGTCAGTGCTCTTAACCGATTGAACTATCTTTCCTGTAAGGTTTCTGGGTCAAGAGAACAGTGAACCATTTTACAGATCACCTCAGGTGGCTTACAGGAAGAGGCAGAAATTTACTTCTATGCTCAATATCCACTTTGACCAAATACTGCTAAACTCTCATTTTGTCATCCTTTATGCATTTATTTACATTCAAATGCTCTAGTGGTTTTTGGTTGGTTGGTTGCTTTTTGAGATTGCCCAGGCTGACCTAAATTCACTGTGTATCCCAGAATAGCCTTGAACTCACAGCATTCCTTCTGCCTCAGCTTCCCAGTGCTAGAATCACATCTCTGACTATAATGCTTATTTTTAAGGCAACTCGTTAAAGATTAGTAGTTAAGAGAAGTGGTGTCACAGCCTCAACCAAGAGAGAAAAGGGGCCTTACTTCACCTTTCCCTTGGAAACACACAGCACCTGCTGGCTAAAGGAGACAGCTGTGTCCTAGCCACTGCCCTTCTCCACCTTCAAGAAATGGCAGAAGAGTGTCTCTCTCTGGAGCTCTGAGGGACTTCCCTCACTGTGTGGCTTAGGACTTTTTTTTTTTTTTTAAATGAGAGTTTCAGAGAGCAAGAGAATGTAACCACATCTTCCTGTTGCTAACCTTTCTGCCAGTTTCTCCTATCAGGACAAAGAAGAAAATGCAGGCATCTCTAACTCCCACACCCCGATTTCCACCTCAGGTCTACCCCGGGGCCACACACAGCTATTCTCTTTGACCCTGGAGCTAAGTAGTACTGTACAGTTAACACTATGTAGACCTTAGCAATGCCTGCCTGGGTTCAATGGTCTATACTTACTGTGTGTGCTTCTCTGCCATCCATTTCTTCCACAGTGGACATGGTTTGTCGTCTGCCCTATCACTCTGCTGAAACTGCTCTTGATGAGTGTTGGACTGGGCAATACTCTGTAGAGATCTTTAGCCAGTCTTCAGACTGGCAAGAACACATCTGTTTTAGAATATTTCAGCTTATTCATTCAGTAAACATAAAAGTCAAAAATAAAACAAGAACATCTGTGATTTAAAATAAGGTATCTCTATTTTCTTTCAAGTGTGCAGGTCAAAAGAGGCTTTCAAAAAACAAAAACAAAACAAAACCCAAAAACCTTCCTAGTGGAAGATGCACTGGAGGCCTTGGAAAGTGCCCTTTGTCACACAATGTACAGAGCTCAAGTTCATTTTATGTCCCATCATGCTGCTTTTGTCCTGTCTGGGGCATAGTTAGGGGTACTATCTAGTGTAAGTAAAAACATGGCTACAAATGCCACTTAGGAATGACTAAAACAAGGATTTCAGAACCCACAGATGTGTTTTCTTGGTAATATGATAAGTTTGTGCTTGCTGAGTACTGACTTTGAGAGTCAGTACTAACCACTTTTAGGTGTATCATCTCAAACCCTGCCTGAGCAAGTCTCCACGGAAGGACTGGCCTCATTTAAAACACTAGGTAGCTCAGAGAGCTTCAGCCACCTGGCTAGTTTTTCCTTCCTATCTAACCTAATAGGACTCTAGGAAATCAGTATTTGAGTCTATTGCTCAGCACTTTCCCAAGCCCCCCTTCCTAGGTGTTCAATCCAGCAGCTAGATTCTAGCTTATGATCTATTTTTTTTTTTCCTAGCTGCAACAGTATGTCTGTGCTGGCTGGTGAACACACCTGGGGCATATTAGTTAATGAAGCCTGAGTACATCTCAGTGCCACTGTTTCAAACAATCACCATTACCTAGCATTTTAAATTAAATTGCCCCTAACCCCACTACCATGTGCTAGTTTAAAAATAGCCTCTATGGAGCTGGGGATGTAACTTAGTTGGTAGAGTGCTGGCCTAGCATGCACAAAGCCCCAGGTTCAATCTCCAGCACCACAGACACCCAGGTGTGGTAGCACAAGCCTGCAGTCCCAGCACGGGAGAGGTGGAGGGAGGAGGATCAAAACTTCAAGGTTGTTCTTCACCTCACAGAAAACTGGGAAGCCAACCTCGGCTACAAGACTCTTTTTCTAAAAAGAAACACTCCTCTCAAGAACAAACAAACGAAAAATTGTATGTGATTTTTTTGGTAAGTAAAGTAATTAAAAATTGTGTGTACTTTTGTTTGAAATTATCAGAGACCTTAAAAAAGCTGTTAATACTTCAAAGGTCTGGAAAAAATACAACTGGAAATTACATCCCGTGAAAACTCCAGTTGAGAAAGATGAATATTACATTCCTTCAGCATCCTTGAGATTATTTTTCTGGGAAAGATAATGGATATAGTTTACAGACTTCATTTCAGAATCAACACTGAAAGATCAAGGTAGCAAAGACTGGAAAAATATTTTCTGGAAAACTTTCAGAACTCTCCCTTTCTATTTTGAAAATACCACTTCCTGTCAGAGGAGGGGTTTGTTATTTCATAAGCCATTGGTTCTTCTAGGTGTGTCCAGGAGGCAGATTACAGTACTGGGCTCTCCCTTCTATCACTCTTCTTAGAGCCTTCCACAATAAAAGGGAAACGCCAATAAAGAATAAAACAACCAGCCAGAGGATATGTGAAACAAAAAAAAATTAAGACCAACTGAATTTTGTTCTTATACGGAGGGAAAAAATGAGGGGGAGTGGTCCTAGAGGAAAAGCTCTCCCAAGGAATATAACAGACTATGAATCATTAGACTTTGAAAAGCATAGGGAAGAAAGCTTTAAATACTGACAAAATGTATGCCAGGCATGAGATTCCCACTGGACATCCCAGCCTTTGGCAGGTGGAAGAGGCAGGAGGATCAACCGAAGACCACCATCCTCTGTTACTGACAGAGCTTGAGGCTAGCCCGGGCTACACAAGACCTGGCTCCACAAAGACAAATTTAAAAGTTTGACTCCTTAAAATAAAAAGGCTCAACTCCCAGACATCATAAAACATTAATAAGGAACTCTCTGACCACTCCTATCTTCATGAAATGGGAAGCAAGAGTAATAGGAGAAGATAGGACCACAAATCTATTAATTAACCCGTAACGAGCACTGTTTTATAATCACAAACGCGCGCTAGAGATTAAAACACAGCTGGAGATGAAACACTAAGCTGGATATTTAAAAGGGGGAGTGGGGGATGCTGTTTTTCTTAAAGAAGGTTTCTAGAGGTTAGATTACAGGCTCTGGACAGAGACAGCAACAGGAGCTAAGCTCGGGTTCTAACCAACCACAGGGAAATAGCTCGGGAGGGGCTGGGGGAGGGGGCTGAACTGATGCTATGAATGGGGCATTGAGTGAGCGAGGCTGACGGAAGGAGGGAAAGCCACCGAGGGTGATTATGTGGAGTTCAGGATGCACGAATTAATTCCTCCCAACTGGAAACCGCTGGGAGGGGGCAAGATAGGGCAAAAAGAAAAAGGAAAAGAAAAAGAAAAACACAGCACGGTAGTTTCTTCACTTATTTCGGTCAGGGCTTGCTCTCCTTGGAACCCCCCAGCAAGCACGGTTACCCCGGGGGTGGAAAGTCTGCAAGGGCGACGGCCCTCGCTAGAAAGAGGACTGCAGCCCGGTGCGCGCCCGAGTCCTGGCGGGGTGCCGGGGGCCCGGGGTGCCGGGGGCCCGAGGCGCACTGGTGTCTACGGCAGGTGTTTCCAGAGTGCTCCGTGGACTTGTCAACTGAGCCCGGGCGGGCGGCGGGGCTACGTGTGCGCGGCGACAAGCGGCGGCGGCGGCGGCGGGGCGGCGGCGGCCAGCGCGGGGCTTACCTTGCTGTCATCCATCTCCGCAGACAGGCCGGCCCGGCCCGGCCCGGCGCCCTCCCGGCCCTCCCCGCCTCAGCCGGCCAGGCCCGGCCCCCGCCCTGGGGAAGAAGGGGATATGGCTCTGGCTGCCTCCTCCTCCGCCTAACAGTTCCCTGAAGCCACGGTCACGGGGACCCGGACCAGTTCAGGAATGGCAGAGCGGACCCTGGAGGCTGCCCCAGGCGCCTCCCCGCTCGGCCACCGCCTCCTCCACCCGCCCCATGACAGGCCCCCGGCGTGTTTACAGACGTGCTGGCTGGCCGCCCAACCCGAGGGGGCGGGGCTCTGCCGCCCAACCGGCCCCTTCGGCCGCCGTAGCGCGGCGGCATTCTGGGAGTTGTAGTTTCTCTTCCCCTAGTCGCTGAGCGGCCCACTGGAAGGGGAACTACGACGTCCAGGCATCCTCTGCCGGCTCGGTTGTTTTCCTTCGGCCGGCCGAGGAGTGCCCCGGGGGCGGGCCACGACCAAGACGGAACTGTTTCCTATAACAGCTTAATACTGTTTTGGTTGTGGTGGGGTGGGACGTCGCAGAGACAGTTCGAGGCCCTGCGGAGGCCCGAGCTCTGGAGGTGGAGAACTGGGAAGCTGGGGCAAATGCTCAAATCTCTTCTCCCCGCGCCAGCCCACGGTCAAGTGGGGCAGCTGCTTTGGGAAAATTAAACACAAGAGTTAGTTACCATATAACCACGCTAAGTGTACAGTCATAGGAAACCAAGCCACACAAAAACACAAAAGCGTGTACACAAATGTTCTCGTATCCGCAAGATTTGAAGACTCAAAAAGCGAGAACAGCCAGGCATGGTGGCAAGCAAGCTTCTTTTCATCCCAGCACTCAGCAGGCAGAGGCAGCGACTTCCAAGACAGCCAGGGAAACAAAGTGAGTCAGAGACGGGGGGGGGGGGGGGGGGGGGGGGGGGAGGAGGGAGGGAAGGAGAGAGGGAGGGAGAGGGGAGACAGGAGAGAAAGAGGGAGAGAGAGGAGAGGGAGACGGGGGGAGAGAGAGAGAGAGAGAGAGAGAGAGAGAGAGAGAGAGAGAGAGAGAGGAGAGAGAGGGAGAGAAAGGGAGAGAGAGAGGGAGGGAGAGGGAGAGAGAGAGGGAGAGAGAGAGAGAGAGAGAAAGAGCACTCTATTATATGAATAAACTGAGCTTTGGATTAAATATTAGGAGCCAGACACCAAAGGAAATGTGCAGAATTGGTACAACTAAAGAGAAAACTCCACTAGTTGCCAAATGCTGAGACTGAGAATGTCAGGGAAGAAGGAGAGGAATTCTGATTTCTTTTTTGCAGTAATGAAAACATTCTGAACAGTTTGGGTGATGTCTGCACGGTCCTGTGAATAGGCCAAAAGGTTATTAGCATTTTGGTCAAGTTATGAAGAGAACACCTGGATGCCTCTTGATTCAATAAGCCACTTTGTTAATTGTTATTGTCAGCTTCTCCTGGGCTTTGAGAACTGGCCGAAGATTGTGATTTTCATCTGTTACTTCTGAAAAGCCTTGAGCTCATACTTTACAAACACTTCTAAAGTCCCCTTTCCGAAATTCAACCGAGTTAGTAGTAAACATAGAGGCTATAGAGTTACATTTGTATTTTGTCTGTGTGTGTTGTAAGCAGACGTCTGTGAGGGCTTGTCATATGCATACCTGTGTGCACACGCATGCGTATGTGCGTTTTCATAGAAGCCAGAGATCAACCTCAAATGCCCTCCTCCCATCCTGATCCACATTTGACCCAGCATTACAGGGAGCTCTCTGTCTCTGCCTCCTTGGCACTGACTGATTACAGATGTGGGAGGGCACAGCTTTTCACATAGGTGCTGGGGATTTGAGCTCATGTCCCCATCATTGTGCACCCATGGCTGTAGTCGCCCTCCCTCCCTTCTTTTTCCCATAGAGACTAGAACTTACTATGTAGAATTGGGTGGCCCTCACACTTGTGGCATTCCACTGGCCTTCCTTTGCCTCCAAAATGCTGGTATAATGGTTATTTTCCACCATTCCTGGCATACTAAGACATACTGGTTATTTTATTTTTTAGGTTTAAAATTTTTATTTTATGTCTCTGGGTGTTTTGCGTGTATTTCTGTCTGTGCACCATGTGCCTGAAGTTCCCACAGAGGTCAGAAGAGGGTGCCAGAACCCTTGGGACAGGAGTTGTGATCCACTGTGTGGGCTCTGGGAATTGAACCCAGGGTCTTCTGGAAGAGCAGCCAGTGCTCTTAACCTATAAAACATCTCTCCAGTCCCCCATAAGGTATACTTTTATTTTTTTTAAGTTCCTTGATTTTCAGTAGAATAGAATGTAAGTGGGCAGACTCTTTCACCGGGCAGCTCTAAACTAAGGTTCAGCAGAAAGGCTGAATGGTTTTTGTTTGAGCTGCATGAAGATTGAGGAAAACCGAAGCACATCAATTTCCCCATGAGGTGGTAACTCATGTCCAGATCCTGGGATTAGAAACAGGTCTGGCAGGCTGGCCAGGGGTCTCTGTGCTAGGAAAGCCCACAGCTCCATTTTTAGCCTTTTTTTTTTTTTTCTTCCTTTATAACCCCACTCCTGCCCTCTTTACACTCAGTCTCACTATGTTATTGCCCGAACTGGTTTAGAACTGTCCTCTGATGAGTGCTGGGATTATGTATCTCTTAAAGGAATAGAGTGAGAGGCTCTAAATCTGGTAGGTATGAAATATATGATGCATTTATATTTTCTCCCATTTGAAATTTTGTACAGAACAGGAATTGCATACTTGTTTTGTTTTGAGACAGGGTCTCTCTTCATAGCCTGGTTGTCCTGGAACTCATTGTATATGTAAACCGGGCCGGTGGCCTTGAACTCACGGAGATCTACCCGCCTCTGCTTCCTGAGTGCTAGGATTAAAGGTGAATTTTCACTTTATTTAAAACTAAACTTTTCACTTGCTAAGATAGGGTCAGTACTGTGTACTTTAGACTGGCTTAGAGTTTATGGCAATAATCTTGGCTCAGTCCAAACCTGCCCCCTTTTTAAAGGCATAGGGCTGGAGGCAGAGCTCTGTGCTTAGTCTGAGTAGGTCCTGGGTTCAATCCCCAGCACCAAGGAGGGGGTGTGGAAATATTTAAGCTTATTCGAGATTAAATTTATAAAATAAATCTGGGGCTCTGTGTGTAGTTCAGTGGCAGTGTGCCTGCTTAGCATTTCAGAGGCCTTGTGTCTCCAGCACAAAAGAAAAGAGGAAGGGAGGGAGGGAGATTATGGGAGGGGGGGGACAAAAGAGAGGAGAGGAGAGGAGAGGGGAGGAGAGGGGAGGGGAGGGGAGGAGAGGGGAGGGGAGGGGAGGAGAGAGGATACCAATAAGGTCATAGACACTTGGTGAATCGAAGGAAGTCTTATGAAGGAGTATTCTGAAGTCTTGAGAAACAGCTCTATATAAATACTTGCTGAACGGTACCCCAAATCAAAACAGAGATGATAGAAAAACAAAAGGGTGTGCTGTCAGCTTGTGTCAGGGAAGAGGGAACCTCAGTTTCGGAATTGCTCCCATCAGATCCTCCTCCTGCTGCCACCTCCCAAGTTGGGGATTACAGGCAGATGCCACCAAGTCCAGGTTAATCTTTTTCTACAGTGTCTTCTCAAACGAAACCCATGCAATTCCTTTGGCAAAGCATGCATGTCTCCCTCCTTCATTCCTTCTTCTGTACACAGCATGCGCCTCATCTACCATTGGAACCCACAGAGAGGCACTGTTGGCTTGTGATGCATTAAGCCTGGCTTTGCTGCAGAGCTGTCTGTAGTGACGGCTTGCACAGAAAGGTGCTCACTCTTCCTCGGTCGGCCTGCTCTCCATTCCCTTCTCTCTCCCTTTCCTTCTGTTCATCTCTTGCCTCTGGTGGTTCTCTTACAGCTGGGCTAAAGAGCACAGGTGTCCAAACAAAGCCAGGGTGATATTACTCTCTGAGGCTCACGTGTCTGCTGGGGCCACATTACCATGAGGGAAAGCAGGCTCATTACAAAGGGTTGTGCATGTGGGCGTGGCTGTGCAAGCCTTTAATCCTACACTTGAGGGGTGCAGGCTGGACAATCAGATTTCAAAGTCACCCTCAGCAATATAGCCAGTTTGAGGCTAGTCTAGACTACATGAAACCTTGCCTCAAAAAAGTCTTCCCATTAAGTATGTGACTGAAAAATTAAAATTGGCTCGGCCATTTCCTAGCTTTCATTGAAGGTAAAAAATTTTTGATACAAATTTGGCATGAATACAATCTAGAAATATCAGTCTTTAAAAAAAAAAGTCTGCCAAAGAGATGTGTGTGTGTGTGTGTGTATGTGTGTGTGTGTCTCAGTTATAGAGTGCTTGCTTTACATGTACAAAACCCTGCATTCAACCCAGTTGTAACTCTAGCACTGCATAAACTCAGTGTGGTGGTGTAGGCCTATAATGCCAGTATTCAGGAGGCAGAGGCAAGAGGATCAAGAATTCCAGGGCAACTTTAGCTACGTATGGAGTCTGAGGCCATCCAGGATATATGAGATGCTGTCTCAAAGAAAACAAACAAACAAAAGAGACAAAGATGGCCATAAAATCCATTGTGTTAATGTCTGCATAATGTGTATTTATGTATGTAGGTTTTTGTTTGTTTTGTTTTTTTGTTTGTTTGGTTTTGAGACAGGCTGCCTCAGTATGTAGTCCTAGCTAGTCATGAACTTGTTTTCTCTGTCTCCTGAGTTCTGGGATTTCAGGCATGTGCCTGACTCCCTAATGTGTTTGGCCTATGTTGCTGGGCATCAAGCCCATAGCTTTGGGGAGCAAGCTTAGTACTCTACTGGTAAGTCCTTCTCTATTCTACCTTCTGAGCCATGCTACCAAACATCATGAATTTGGGTTTCCAGAGCCCATCCAGAAATGGCTGTTCATGACTTCTCTTTCTCTGCCCTATCTTTAGAGAGTGGACAGTCTGTACTGAGTGTTAAGATGTTAAAACACAGCATGGTTTACACAATGAATTTGTACATTGTTCAAACCATGACAGAGAGGAGAAAGGAGAGTGAAAAACAAAACTGATTGAAGAGAGGAAGGGGGTGGAATGAGATTAAGAGAGGAGGCAAAGGGAACAAAAATTAACCTTATCAGAGAAACCACGAACAAGGGAACAGTGCAGTATTCTGCACATGGGAATGCTGTGCCTATTGAGATACAAATCTGGCACTTGAACAGCAGGGTATTATGGCTGCTGATACGGTAATCTGCAGAGGTGCGGGAGGGACAGTGGGTGGGTCATGTGACATTCATGAAATGCTTGAGGTGAACTCACTGCTGAAGTATTAGTCACGTTTTGTTTTGTGTGTGTTCCCCTCCCAATTTACTTGACAGAGAAGTATTCCTCTGTGTTTGTTGCTGTCTAAAAGTTTAGCTTATTTTCAACAATGCTCTAAAATATTCCATCTCAAAAGTTTGTTGCTGTTCTAAAGACCGTTGGCAACATGCCGTGCTCCGCTTTGGCCTACTCGAACAAATATGCCTACATTTACATACATACATACATATACATACTTAAAATTGCTCTGCATTGACTATAAGTTCTGAGACAGTCTGAAGGACCGTGTTCAGAGAGAGCAACTAATTTGGCCTATAGCTTTCAGAAAGAACAAAAGGCTAGGAAGAAGGAAAGAGATGGGGGAAGGGGGAAGGGAGGGAGGGAGGTTGACCAGAGCAGGGAACGTTATCATCCCTGTGCTGTAACCCAGCACTCAGGAGACTGAGGCAGAAGGTTTGTTGATTTGAGGTCAGCCTGGGCTACATAATGAACGTAAGACCCATTTGAGACATACACATTGGAACTTTGTGTCAAAAGCTGGCAATAGTTGTGTGTACCCATAATCCCAGCACCTGGGAGGCAGGACGGTTGCCACAGAGATCAGGCCAGTACTGTCTACATGGCTAGTTCCAGGGCAGCCAAGGCTACAAAAATAAGGGACTGGCTCAAACAAAAACAACAAACAAACAACAAAACAAAACAAAACTGGAGCTGGAGAGATGGCTCAGTGGTAAAAGTGCTTGCTGAGCAAGATGAGGGTTGAGTTTGGATCACGGCACCAATATAAAATCCAGGCATAGCTGGGTGGGTCTGTCTTAGGATTACTATCGTTATGATGAAACACCATGACCAAAGCAACTTGGGGAGGAAAGGGTTTATGTCACTCACAGTTCCATATGACAGTTCATTATCAAAAGCAGTGAGGGCAGGAACTCAAGCAGGGTAGGAACTTGCAGGCAGGAGCCGATGCAGAGGCCGTGGAGGGCGCTGCTTCCTGGCTTGCTCCTCATGACTTGCTCAGCCTGCTATTTTTTTATTTTCATATTTTTCCCCTTTTCAAGACAGGGTTTCTTTGTGTACAGCTCTGGTTGTCCTGAAACACACTTTATAGACCAGGTTGGCCTCGAACTCACAGAGATCCGACTGCTTCTGCCTAGCTGGTGCTGGGATTAAAAGTGTGAACAACCACCCCCAGCTCAGCCTGATTTCTTATAGAACTTAGAACTGTTGTTTGATATGTTCTACTCTTCGGCTCTTTGGTCTTTGAGGAGCCCACCATCCAGCTCCCAAATAAATCACACATGGAATCTTACTATTACTTATGAATGTCTAGCCTTAGCTTGGCTTGTTGCTAGCCACATTTTCTTAAATTAAATTAACCCATCTACCTTTCCCCTCTGGGCTTATATCTTTCTTATTTCTGTGTATCTTATTTTCCTTCTTACTCGTGGCTGTTTGGGTGGCTGTGTGGCTGACCCCTGACGTCCTCCAATCCTTGTTCTCTTGTTTTTTCCTCTACTTCTTCATTTCTCCTTTTGTTTATACTCTCTGTCAGCCCTGCCTGTCCTTGCTCCTGTCTCACTATTGGCTGTTCAGCTCTTATTAGACCATCAGGTGTTTTAGACCAGCAAAGAATCACAGTTTCACAGAGTTAAAAAAATGTAACATAAACAAAAGTCACACACCTTAAAATAATATTCTGCCACATTGAACCATTAGTCTAGGGAAGGCACTGCCCACAATGGGCTGGGCCCTCCCCCATTGGTCACTAATTAAGAAATGCTTTACAGACGATCTATGCAGCCATTTTCTCAATTGAGGCTCCCTCCTCTCTGGTGACTCTAGCTTGTGTCAAGTTGACATAAAACTAGCCAGTATAGCTGGGTAGGCCAGGAATGGCAGAATGCAGAGGCTCATTGGGTCACCAGCCTAACCAAAATGACAAGTTCCTGATACAGTGAGAGATCCTGCTTCAAAAATAAAGTAGAGATCAATTGAGGAAGACAACTGATATTGCCCTCTGAATGTCACTCATATATATCCCCCAACAATAAATAAATACACTATGTGTTTTCTAAAACCCTAAAAAAAATAAGCCCGGAAGTATTAAAACTATCTGCTGACCTGAAGGGAAACTGAGAGCCAATCACCAGCATAAAAATAAGGAAAAGAAATGAAGCTCAAAGAACCAAAACCTCCGTCATCAAACCTCCGTCATCAAACCTTCTTTCACCCTTCCTTGTCAGCAGGGTACTAAAAGCTTTGCCTCAGACTAAAGGTCTTGAACTGGTTTGTGGCAATTGTTCTTGACCCAGCCTCCTCAGTGAGCCACCATACAGGACTTATGGCTCTATTCTAAATACTTCCATGCTCTGGAATAATCCTCTTGTACACTGTAAAGATTTATCACTCGAATATTTATCACTGGTTTAATAAAATGTTGACTGGTCAGTAGCCAGGCAGGAAGTATAGGCAAGGTGACCAAACTAAGGATGCTGGGAAGGAGAAGGATGGAGTCAAGAGCCGCCCGCCAGATGCAGAGGGAGCAGGAGATGAATGTGCCATGCTAATAAAGGTACTGCCAGGTGGCAGAGTGTAAATAAGGAATAGGGATTTATTTAAAATGCAAGAGTTAGCCAGTAACAAGCCTGAGCTATTGCCTGAGCATTTACAAATAATAGTAAGCCTCCAAGTGTTGTTCAGGAACAGGTGGGTGGGAGAGAAACGTCCGATTACAACTACCCCCTTTCTATTTGAAATGCTGCTGGTTTTTTTTTTTTTTTATGAGCCATTATCCTCCATCCAGTAGAAAAAAAGACAGTAGGACACTCATTAGCAAATGTTCAAAACTGTACCACTCTGTAAAGAAGGCTGGCCAACCACCACTGTAACTCATCTATACTACAATATGAGTGTGTTTCCCTCCTTGTCCTCTCCCTACTGAGGCTTACATGAGAGAGAAAGGGGCAATGTGTTTGGAAGAGAGAGTAGATCTGATAGTTCCAATGGAGTCAGAGTGGTTTGAAGTCAGCGAGTAGACAGATACGGGATACCTGTTGGGACTACAGTGCGGGTAGCTGACTGCTGACAAGGAACAAGTCATCAGGTACCTTCTTTCACACTTCTCTGAGGGCCTAACACAGAGAGCGGGGGAGGGGCGTTCTGTCTCACTGACTGGACCTGAAGCTGTGTCCTCTGCAAGAGCAGAACGCGCTCTTAAACTCTGAGCCACCTCTACAGCTCTGGATCTCAGATGTTTGAAAAGGGAAGGGTTAGGAGTCCCGGCAATTCAGAATGAAGCATGCTTCCTTCCTGGAAGATCTGCAAGAGCCACAGAGAAGCCACTTCGTACTTTAGAAGCTGCCCAGTCTGGGTCTCCATCATCAGATGACACACACTTACACGCTGTCCAGGATGTGCGGACACAAGAAAACCATTGGCTGTGGGGGATTTAAACCACTGTGGAAATCAGTATGGAAGTTCCTCAAAAACTGAAAAAGGAACTACCATGTGACCCGTGTGTACTAACTACCATGTGACCCGTGTGTACTAACTACCATGTGACCCGTGTGTACTAACTACCATGTGACTGTGTGTACTAACTACCATGTGACCCGTGTGCACTAACTACCATGTGACCCGTGTGCACTAACTACCATGTGACCGTGTGCACTACTTTGCTTATATTCTTGGGACTCTTTGTCAGCACATCACAGAGATACTTGCACGTCCGTGTTTATAGATACGCTATTTACAACAGCCAAGAAGTGAAACAGCCTAGCATTCTACCAGCAGACAAATGGGTAAAGAAAATGTGACATATATGCACAGTGGAATTGTATGAAGCCATGAGTTTAAATGAAACCATGGTATCTGCATGAAAACGGATGCAAATGGAAACGACGTTAAGCAAAATAAGCCAAACGAATACTGTTTTGGAACACTATTTTAACCAAGCAAAGATGTGTTAGATTGAGCATGACTTCAACTATGTGAAGGTGTGTCTCATTGGTTTATGCTGCCTTTGTTTCACCTTGCCTGCCTAAGGCACCCAATTGGTCTAATAAAAAGCTGCCTGGCCAATAGCTAGGCAGGAGAGGGACAGGTGGGGCTGGAGGGTAGTAGGAGGAGGAGTCTAGACAAGAGAGAATGAGGCAGAAAGAAAGGAGCCGCTCAGGTCAGAAGCCAGGCAGCTATCAGTCAGACACAGTAGTGAAAGTGAGATACACAGAAGGAAAGAAAGGTAAAAAGTCCCGAGGCAAAATGCAGATGAAGACAAATAGGTTAAGTTACAAGAGCTAGTGATTCAAGCATAAGATAAGGCCGAGCATTCACAACTAATAAAAAGCCTCCATGTTGTGATTTGGGAACTGGTTGGTGGCCCCAAAGAAAGCCTGGTACAAATACCACTTTTTTTTTTTTTTTTTTTGCTCATATGTAGAAAGCAATTGTGTGTGTGTGTGTGTGTGTGTGTGAGAGAGAGAGAGAGAGAGAGAGAGAGAGGGGGGGGGAGGAGAGAGAGTCACAAAACTGGAAAGGGGAGTGCTGGAGAGAGAGCAAAGAGGTTAAGATCACCAGTGGCTCTTCCATAGGACCCAGGTTCAATTCCAGATCATGGGGAATCCAATGTCTTCTTCTGTTTTTCTCTGGCCTCTGTAGGCACTGTGCATATGTGGTGGACAGATATAATTGCAGGCAAACACCCATACACATGGAAATAAAAATAAAACATTTAAGAAGATTTACTAAAAAAGAAAACAACTAAAAGGGGATCAGGAAAGGTGAGGAAGATATCTTTAGGGAGGGAGAAAAAGGAAGGTAACCAGATACACGTGACAGGAAGTGAGTGTGCAAACTAAGGAGAAGAAAGGAAACCAGCCTGAGGGGAAGGAGATTTATTTTAATTTTTTATTCTCGTGTGTGTGTGTGTGTGTGTGTGTGTGTGTGTGTGTGTGTGTGTGTGTGTGTGTGTGTGCCCCATGCGCTTGCAGAGGCAAGAAGCTGTTAGATCCTGGGAGCAACTCAAAGTTGCCGGGCATAGGTACAGGGAACTGTTTTTTTTTTTTTTAATTTAAATTCTTTAATTACTACTCATATTTACATATCCATCCCCCCCATTCCCTCACCCTCCCATCCTCCCACCAACCCCCACAACCCCCTCAATCCATCCTCAACTCCTCCTCAGGGATAGTGAGGCCCTCCACAGGGGACCTTCAAAGTCTGTCATATCATTTGGGGGTGGGCCTAGGCCCTCCTTGCTGTATCTGGGCTGCAATAGTATCCTTCCATAGGGAATGGGCTCCCCAAGTCCATTTGTGCTCTAGGGTTAAAGACTGGCTCCACTGTTAGAGGTCCCATAGACTGTCATGGCCTCCTAGCTCGCACCAAAATTCAGAGGGCCTGGTTTGGTCCAAGGCTGTTTCCCCAGCTTTATGACTAGGGTCTTCATGCTCTCAGTAGGTCAGGTCAACTGTTTCTGTGGTTTCTCTAGCACCGTCTTGGCTCCTTTGCTCATCCCTCCTCCCTCTCCACAACTGGATTCCAGTAGTATGGTTCAGTGCTTAGCTGTGGGTGCCTGTTTCTGCTTCAAACAGCTACTGGATGAAGGCTCTAGGAATGGTAACCAAGGTAGACACTAATCTCATTATAGGGGAAGGGAATCAAAGGCAGCCTCTCCACCACTGCCTGGATTCTTAGTTGTGATCATCCCTGTGGATCCCCTAACATTTCCTCTGTGACAGACCTCTCTCCAAACCTGTACTGGCTCCCTCTATCAAGGCGTCTCCTTTCTTGCCCTCCTCTATTCCTCGCCTGTCTCAGTCTTCATGTTCAGGGAACTGTTCTTAACTGATGAGCTGTATCTCCATATCCTCCCCATAGGGTTTTTTAAAGGAGTAGCCTCAACTCTTCCAACTTTTGCCTTAATTAATATGCATTTACTCCTTTCTTTTCTAGAGACAGGGTTTCATGTCGCCCCAGGCCGTCCTGGAATTTATTATAGAGCTGCAGATGAACTTGAACTTCTCATCCTCCTGTCTCTATAGACAGTGTGATGAGATAACAGGTATATGCCACCACGCCTGGTGTTATGTTGTGCCAGGGAATCTGACCCAGGCCTTCATGAATGCCAGGCAAACACTCTACCAATTGGGCTTCACCCCTGCTCAGCTCCCCCATCTTTGAGGGGAAATGTAAATTAAGATGCACTACTGGAGGCAGGTGTGGTGGCTCACACCTGTAATTCCAGCACTTGGGAAGTCTGAGGCATGATGACCACCAAGAGTTTGAAGTTAGCTGGTTCTATGGTCTGAGACACTGTCTCAAAAACAAACAAACAAAAATAAAAAAGTCTGGGTGTGGTGGCACTCACTTTTCATCCCAGCATTCAGGAGGCAGAGGCAGGCAAATCTCTTGAGTTCCAGACCAGCCTGGTTCAAATAGTGCATTCTAACCTAGCCAGAGATTAACAGTGAGACTTAGGTTTCATAAACAAAACCTATCTTTTTTTTTTAATTGTCTGGAGGAATAGCACAGTGATTAAGAACACTTCCTACTACTCCAGATGACTGGAGGTCAGCTCCCGACATACAGTTCCAGGGGCTCACAATCACCTGGGCCTCTAGATCTGGGGGCACCTGATGCCCTCTGCTGGCTTCTGAAACACATAGCACGCATTCATAAAAACACCTGAATCTAAAGAAAAAAAAAAAAAACCTTTTAAGAATTTACTATTGGGATCCTGTAGACACAGTTATGACCATAAATATTCTTTCACAGGACCACAGAGTTTCAGCAATACATCCTAACTCAGATTCTAACATTTATTTTATAATATTACAAATACTTTGGTTTTTCTCTTTGAGATCATACATTATCCACATATCTGTGCTTATATGTTTTGTTTTTCTCTTGTGGGATCAGACCTAGGGCTTGAATTTGCCAAGCCTGTGAATTGCCACTGGGCTTAAGTCCCCAGCCACAGATTTCTTTTTAAAGCATATTTTTAGTTTCTTTAACTTAAAAAGGTTTCTCTTGTCCATATAGGATTTCCATGCTAGGGCTGGGTATGGAGGCACAGGCCTGTAAGCCCAGCACTCAGGAGGTAGAGCACGAAGACTGTAGGGGAAGCTGTAGCCACGCCCACTTAGGGGCTGGCTACAGGTGTGCCTGACCACTCCCTCGAAAGCATGGTCAGCCACACCTGTAGCCAGCCCCTAAGTAGGCGTGGCTACAGCTTCCCCTACAGAAGACTGCTACCATTTCAAGGCCAGCTTGAGCTATAATGACAAAACAAAACACCAGGCATGTTAACACACCTGTACCAGTCAGAAGGATGAGTTTAAGGCAAGCCTTGGCTATATAACACATTCTAGGCTGTAGTAGGAGTTTCCCTGTCCTGGCAGCTGTTTCCCAAGTAACATACAGAGGCTTAAAATGAATTATAAATGCTTGGCTGATAGCTCAGGCTTGTTACTAGCTAACTCTTACATTTTAGATGAACCCATACTTCTTATCTACCCTCTTCTGCCTCGTGGCCTGCCCGGTACTTTCTTTCACACATACATCTTTCTTCTCCCCGAATCTCCTGCAACTCCAGAGACTCCATTCTCTTCCCAGCATCCTTAGTCTGGCAGTTCTGCCTAACCTCAGCCCGTCTAGCTATTAGCCAGCCAGCTTCTTTATTAAAGCAATCGCAGCAACATATATTCACACAGGGTAAAGGAATATTTCACACTAGGCCAGCCTGGACTTCATGAGACCATATTTGAAAAATATTTCAAATATGTATATATCTTCAAATATTCTTTAAGTAGTATATATTCTTCAAATTCATAGAATTATTTGATTCATAGAATTATTCTCAGAATATCTGTGTAGATTTGAAGGTATTTACTATCTATCTTCCCTGGTTAATTCAGTGATACCTGAACAGCATAGCATCCAAGTATTTCCCAAAATCTTTGTGTTAACATTGTCTCTTTGGAATGGAGGGGTTGATAGTTGGGACCTCACCTATCTAATACCAACTATTATTTATGTTTGTTTGAGCAAGTTCTTAAACTCACAGCCCTTCTGATTCGAGGGTCACAAGTGTGAGCCGTCACCTTTGGTCTAGCACATATTTTCTGTCATTGTGAGTAGTCTTTTGTTAGAAGGAATAGTTCTTTTAGCGAACATTATCCCTAAATGTCAGTATAACTCTGTTTAGGTGTCAGGTTTGCTTCTGTCATTAGCAAGTCATCCAAATCACTAGGGATTACTTTTGCTGGCTATGTGAAATAGCCTTTTAGAATGTATGCATTCCAAGACTATCTCAGACAGGTTTAAGTGGCACCCTTTCATGCTTATTTTGCAATCCAGCCCATGTTAAATTCTCTCCTCGCTGTGGATGGCTTTTACAACACAGTCTTACATGTCCAGGGTGAATAGTGCTGATTGCAAAGGTCTTTCTCATGGTAAGATCTTATTGCCGAAGATACCACACTCTTTGATTGCAGGATATGGAGAAACCAATCTGGAAATGACCTGAAAACCTTTTCCCCTATGGCCAGCCAGTTTTCAGAGTGCTGGAAGGTACCACACAGCCCCACTAAGGAAGAAAAGTCATCAGCGGACTTACCCAGCAGTGGACCCTGTGTATTACAATGCCAACCTGCCAGGCAAGATGTGTGTGCCTACCTGTGCAATAGTGACAAAACTATTATCAGGATAACCAACTCTTTTCTACTCAGATTTGAGGTCTCTACAGGAGGGAATTCATGCCTGGTACTATGGTCTAAAGCTCATGGCCTTGGGGGGAACCTCTATTGTTGTTTGCTGTCAAATTGCCTTTTAAATATTTATATTTATGGTCATATATGAGTGCTGCTCTCAACCCGGGCCAGAGAGGCTTCTTGTTGCAGGGGGCAGTGGTCAATGCAGAGACTGGGTTAAAGTGCCGAGAGAAAGGACTATTGAGTGCTCAACCTTAAGTGGGACATTTATACCAGTCCTTCTGTGCTGCCCCCAACTCAAGGGACATCAAGGAAAAGGGGGTAGAAGTAATGTAAGAGCCAAAGGATAGAGAGGAATGTAGTGAAATGCTTTCTTTTGGACATGGCATGGCCTGGCTTTCATGAGCTCAAAACAGCAGTGCAGACCAGCACAAGGCTTGCATGAGATCCAGTCAGCAATCCAGCACGGAGGGGAGAGGAGTTGGCTCTGCTTTCCTGCGGCTGAGGAACTATTGGCAGCTGATGGAGGCAGTCCATGCACATAGGAGTGTGCATACTGTTAGGGTACCCCATGCTCCAGTGGATGGCCCCACAACCAGTGCACTCGGGCAGCGCTAGCTGGATTCAGTGGGCTCTAAAAGGAAAAGGACATGAAGGTAGGAGAAAGTATGAGGGGGACCCAAGGAGTGGTAAGGGGGTTTTGCTGGATATGATCAAGATACATTGTGTACATGTTTGAAATTGTCCAAGAGTCAATTTAAAATATTCAAAACACATGCACAGAGGAAAGGCCTTCGCCCGACATGATATTTGCCTGTGATCTCAGCGCTCAGAAGGTGGAAACAGGAAGGTCAAGACTTCAACAGCAGGGGCTGGAGAGTTGGCTCAGAGGTTAAGAGCACTGACTGCTCTTCCAGAGGTCCTGAGTTCAATTCCCAGCACCCACGTGGTGGCTCACAGCCATCTGTAATGAGACCTGGTGCCCTCTTCTGGCATACAGGATACCTGGAGGCAGAATGTTGGTTGTATACATAATAAATAAATAAAAATAGAAAGAGAGAGAGAGAGAGAGAGAGAGAGAGAGAGAGAGAGAGAGAGAGAGAGAGAGTTCAACAGCAGCCTGGGATGCATGAGACCTTGTCTCAAAACCCCCTAGTTAAATCAGTAGGTCTTAGCCACAGGGCGTTTTCCTTGGTGCTCTTCCTAAAGCACACACCTGAGCTGTTTCTGCTGCATCTCTTCCTGTGATGGATGAGTCACAGCTTTGCTTGTCTGTTTTGTTTTGTTTTGTTTTGTTTTTGTAATGCTGGGGGTTGAACAAGAGCTGTGTGCATGTTAGGCAAGCCTTTCCAAAAGAGCTACAGCCTCAGCCCTTGCTAGTTGTTTTTAAAACTGAGTGGAATGAATAGTCTCTCTCTCTCCCTCCCTCTCTCTCCCCCCCTCTCATTTTTTTGAGACAGCGTCTGTGTATCCCTGGCTGTCGTGGAATTCCCTCTGTAGAGCAGGCTGGCCTCTAACTCACAGAGATCTGCCTGCCTCTGCCTCCTGAGCGCTGGAATTAAAGGTGTGTGCCACCATGGCTCAGCCAACAGTCTCTTTTTACAGATGCTCCCATACTTGGTTTGACCTGAGGTCATCATCATCATTTTGTTATTAGTGTGTGTGTGTGTGTGGGGGGTGCACATGAATGCCACAGTGCATGTGGAGATCAGAGGACAGTGTTGTGGAGTTGGTTCTGGGGGGGTCACACTCAGTTTATCAGGCTTGTGTGGCAAGTGCTTTACTGGCTGAGCCACTTTCTTGGACCCAGTCTGGTATTTCCTAGAGCTTTCTGCTAGAACCTAGCCTGTCCTGCACTTTGGGTCCCAAGCAAGATGGAAGTGTGGACTTGCTACCCTTGCTTTACTTTCCCAGTCATGCCGTGTGTCTCTGCCCCACCAACTTCCCTTGTTTCTATCCCTCAATTTGGATGTTGGCTCTCCTAGCTGCCCAGCTCCCTACCCTGCTATGCTCAGGCACAACAGGTGCTTCTTCCGTTTCTCTAGCTGCCTGCAAGGCATCTGGGTCCCCAGCCAGCCCAAGGCGTTTCTCTTGTTTCCACAGGTGCTATTGCTAAGTTCAGAGGTCATTTGTGCAGAGTCCCGGGGAGGCTGGTGACAGAATTAGACTTTCCTGGGTACTCTTCAAGGGAGCTGCCTTCCCAGCTTCTCCTTTCAGTGCCGCTGGCAGACAGGTGGGCCCTCCACTGGTAGTAGATTCCTGGGTATTTTTACCCAGCGCTCCATAAACAAAATGACAATGTGATTGGAAATGTCAAGCAATCAGGCATATGAGTAATTGTCCCCATTAATCATTTTGCCAAAGAAAACAAGTTACCATCCCAGCTTGTTTGGAGAGATGCTCGCTATGTGAAGGAAGAAAGTTCAGGCATTTGCCTAAAAGCTTGTTGTCAAGACAGGAATGATGTATAGCGGGTGTTCTGGTGTGTCTGAAAGTAAACCCTCCCCTGTGTAAGTTGGTGCCAGCTGTGTAGTCCACACTGAAAGAGTCTTTACAGTTCTCAATGCCAAAGCCATGGAGAGTGAGGCCCTTCCACAGGGACTGGGGATTCAAGAGAGGTGCAGTTTGTCTCTGTGTCAAGAAACATCAACACTACAAAGACATCCTTCACGGGCAGGCAAGATGGCTTAGGATGTAAAGGTGCCTGTTGCCAAGCCTGATGACCCAGACCCAAGTAACGTGCACTGGACACACACACACACACACACACACACACACACACACACAGAGAGAGAGAGAGAGAGAGAGAGAGAGAGAGAGAGAGAGAGAGAGAGAGAGACAGACAGAGAGACAGAGAGACAGAGAGACAGAGGAGGGGGCGGGAGGGGAGGGGGAAAGGAGAGAGGGAACATATACACGTATTCACATGTATTTATACCCACCCTCATAAAACTAACCAAACACTAAACTGGGTTTCTACCCTTAAGGAGCTATAGTTAGTGGGGATTTACAGGGTTTCTTACATTCTTTAACTGAGTACTTAATGAATAAACTGCAGGGTAGTGTGTTAAGTTAGATAATACAGGTATAAATGAAATATCAAGGAACCGTGGCAAGTCTCTTGAAAGCCAAGTCTCAAAAAAGGAACACAAGATTTTTCAAGCAGGCAAGTAAAGAGACATTTGCAAAGTCACAGTGCTGTGAAGTAGAGCGGAATGCAAACAAGTGGGTTTGGGTGCAGCATCCAGGAGGAGGTAAGAAGAGTCAGGAGCGAAGGACAAAGAAGATGGCAAGAGACAGATGATGGAGCACTTTAAATGGCAGGCAACTGGGGACCACTGAGGACTAGGATATGAGGGCGACAATGGCATCAGTACTTAGCAGTTCCTCGTTTTACTTAGGGCAGTTTTATTGTGTTAGACCATTTATACGATGGCATAGTATACAGAAACAAAATGATAGCGAGGGCCTGGTGTATGTGTTAACCACACCCATAACCCATGCCTGGTGAGGACTCTGATGTTAAGTCTCTCATCTATGACCAATGGCTTGCTTCCCTGCCAGAAGCTTTCTGTCACACTGGAGCAGTAAGTAACAAAATAGCCATTGAGACATCTCCCCAGGGAAACAGTACAGCTACGTGACAGTGCCCAGAATGTTCCCAGACATTTGCTTAGCTCTCCCTTCCTTCACCCCAAATTATAATCCACACTATTGTAATGTCTCTGAAAAGTGACGATAACTGTGTGTCTGTGTGTGATGGGACTAAAACCTTGGGCCTTGTGCATGAGAGGCAAAAGCATCTTACCACTGAGCTATACTATACTCATTTTGTGTGTGTGGGGGGGCGGGGTGTTGAAGGCAGGGTCTCCAGGATGGTCTCAAATTCAGTATGTGGCTGACGCTGACCTTGGAATCATGATACTCCATATCTACTTGCCAAAGAGTAGGGTTACAGGCACACACCACCATGTGCAGCTCCTAACTTTTTTTTAGTCAATAATATATATTAGATACTATTCTGTATCTGTTGGGTAGAGCGCCATATCTTCCCTTCTTTCTTTTAGAATTCTTGCTTTACTTCATGTTCTATTAATAAAGACATGGGGGAACTTTAATGATACATCTCTCTGTTCTTGTGTCAATGTGTAAGATAGAGTCCTAGTGGAAGAGCTTTTAGATCACACACACACACACACACACACACACACACACAGAGAGAGAGAGAGAGAGAGAGACAGAGAGAGAGAGAGACAGAGAGAGAGACAGAGAGACAGAGAGAGACAGAGAGACAGAGAGACAGAGAGACAGAGAGAGAGACTTCAATTTCTGCCAATATTGCTGTTTTCCTTTATTCAGGTTTATTACCTTATATGTGTGTGTTTTGCTTGCATGTAAATGTACCCTGCGGGTACCTGGTGCCATCAGTGGTCAGAAGAGGGTGTCAGGTCCTTGTGGACTGGAGTTACAGAGGATTGTCAGCTCCCATGTAAGTGCTGGGAATTGAACCTGGGTCCTCTGCAAGCATATCAGGTAGAAGCCAAGCATTGTGGTGTATGCCTTTAATCTTAACACTTGGGAGGTAGAGACAGCTGGATCTCTGAGTTCAAGGCCAGCATGGTCTACATAGTGAGTTCCAGGACAACCAGAGCTACATAGTGAGATCCTGTCTTTTAACAACAGAGCCAGCCTGCAGCCTGATGTGTTCCTCTAAATGCATCACACACACACATATCTCTCACCAATATTTGCATGTCCTCATGTGCTTACTGATGTGTTTGTGGAGGAAGTATTCCTTTTTTTTTTTGTGATTGGGCCTTGAGTAGCCCAGGTTGGCCTTGAACTCACTGTGTAGCCAAGGTTGGCTTATGATATTTTTGCTCCTCCCAAGAGCTAGCGTTACAGGCCCGTGCCACCATGCTTGCTTTCTGTGTTACTTAGGATGGAACTCGGGGCTTTGTGCACACTAGGCAAGCATGCCAACTCTACCAACTCAGCTATATCTTCAACCCAGAAACTTCTATCTTTAAGTCATATTAACAATTCCTCTGTGGTTATTGAATGTTATGTTATAATCAGAGAAAGCTTTCTCCATGACAAGACAGACACATAAAGACTATACACAAACTCATTGTCCTGTTTCAATAGCTTTATAATTACATTTTTATATCTAAGTCTTCACAAACTCATTGTTCTGTTTCAATAGCTTTATAATTCCATTTTTATATTTAAGTCTTTACCCAGCATTTATTTATTTATTTATTTTGAGATACAAGTTTGCTATCTATCTTAGGCTGGCCTTGGACTCCCCAGGCAGTGTAGGTTGGCCTTGAATTTGTAGCAATCCTCCTGCTTGTTTTTCAGAGTGCTGAATTACAGGTGTATGCTATCATGCCCTACTCTGGGATCTATTTATTTATTTATTTTTCAACATAGAAGTCCTTATTCATGTGAACTGTTAAAAATGGGCATCTATACCAGTGTCCAATGAGGGTGGGAGAGGAAGGCAGGGCAGGCAAGGAGCAGGAATCCTGTCTATTGGGAGTAAACATCCAGGTTCATCCCATAGAGGTTTTCACAATTTCCCAGAGACATGTGGTGGTCCTTAAAATCGTGTACCACTTTTTAAGAGTGACCTTATTCCAATGGGTGCCAGTGTGGGGCGCTATCAGTTTCTTCAAGTCCCCAATGGTGTCATCGGTGTTGCACTTGACTTTTTTTCCTAGACAGCAAACCACCTCAATCACTGTGGCTGGAACTCTAATCCCCTCAAATTTATCAGTGACACAGCTTCTAGCTTGAAGGCTGAGACCTGGCCCCATTTAAGGCTAGAAATAGGAAGCGGAATGGGATTTATTTATTTATATTGAAGAGAAAAATACAGATTCGTTATCCTTTTGATTTTAAAATTGTATCATACATAATATCACTCAGTGAATAATTTTCCTACTCATCTGTAATATTTGATTTGCAGTACTGGGGAATTGAACCCAGCGCTCTGTACACACTAGGCAAGTGCTCTACTGCAAGTTACTCACCAGCCCTGGAATGTTCCTTTGATTATAATTTAATTTTATTGGTATGTGGGTCCATTTGTGAACTATCTCTCTCTTTCTATTGATATACCCTGTCTGGTTTTGCTTGTAACAGCTGTCTTAATTAGTGTAGTTTTAGAAGATTATTTTGAAATCCTATGGAACTAATTTCCTGTCATCATTCTCTTTTTGTTTATATTTCCAGATGGTCTAAACTCAAGTACTAATATAAAGTTTAATTGTATGCTTGTTTGATCAGGGTTACAATGGCTAAGAGACAATTTCATGACTCATAATGGCCAGTACCATCTTGATCGTTGTTTTCATTCCCAATATTGCAGTGTAAACATTCCTGATGAGTCTTTTAGTGATTCCTGTTTTTTCTGATTTGTTCACAATTATTACAAGTCCCTGTGCCTCCTCAAAATAAACTATTGGCTGACAACCACTGGACAACGTTCTCATGTTGACTCAGCCACCAAACTGAGTCCTCTAAGGTGCACAAGATCAGGCAGCAGGATGCCTATTTAAATATGCATGTGAAGACTTACATCCCATAGTCCCAGAAGCTTTAGCGTTCTGCGGGCAATCTTGGTTCACTGCTTTCCCCCTCTGCACTATTTCCCACCTATGTATGTGATTGGAAGATACACCTTTTCAGCCTTGCAAAAAAAAAAAAAAAAAAAAAAAAAAAAAAAAAAAAAAAAAGGAGGCTTTCCAACAAGTACCAAGGAAAAACATTTAGAATGTTAACTGCTGCAGATACTTTGGCTAAATTCTAATTGGGATTGTCATGTAATTCAATCGTGTTTGTAACTCAAATAAAACAAAAAAGAAAAAAATATTTTTAAAATCATGAACATTGAAAAAAAATTCTAATCTTGGGTGGTTTATCGAGGACTGAATCAGCTGTCTGCCTTGGCCTCCTTACTGAAGTCCACAAGCATTCTGAAAGCCTCTTGAAACATGTATGAATCAAATAGGGGGCTCAGCAATGAAAAGACGGAAAATTCACAGCAATTCAAACCAGAAGGAAATGACCAGGAGCTAGTAGCCAGGCTCTGTACTTCCTCATCTTCATCCACCCCCTCCCCACCCCCCAGACATCAAGCTAAAGGTTCAGTTTTCTCCGTGGAACTTGCCAAGGGAATGTTTCCCTTAGGCTTCTGACTCCTAACTCTCCATCCATCTTGTAGCTGAAGGTAAGCGCTCTTGTCTTTAGTTCTTTTAACTTACTTTAAGTGAGTGCTATTTGACTGCTAATCACTGGGAAGGTGGAGGAAGAAGAACTAATGGATCCACGATGAAACAGAGCAAGAGGTAAAGACCAGGCATGGTTCTGCAGGCATTTACTTCTAGCACTTGGGAGAGGTGGGAAAGTTGCTGTAGTTTTGAGTTCAGCCTGTCTACATACCAAGTCCACTGTCCCCCCCCCCCCCACACACACACACACTTGTTTTCTGTTACGACAGGGTTTCTCTGTGTAGCTTTGGAGCCTGTCCTGGCACTCACTCTGGAGACCAGGCTGGCCTTGAACTCACGGAGATCCACCTGCCTCTGCCTCCTGAGTGCTGGGATTAAAGGCGTGCGCCAGCATCAGGAGGCACATACCAAGTTCTTGATCATCCAGGGGTACGCAGGGAAAAGCTGTTTCAGAAAATAACTGGTTATGTGTTGGAGAGAAGGTTCAGCAGTTAAGAGTACTGGCTGTTTTCCCAGAAGACCTAGGTTTGATCCCCAGTATCCACACAGAGGATCACAACTGTCTGTAATTATGTTTCTGGGAGGGATCTGACACCTTCTGATCTCCACAAGCACCAGGCATGCAAGCTGTGCTCAGACACACGAGCAGGCAAAACACCCATAAACAATTTTTTTAAACATGTTTTTGATTGGTTATGATGAACTTAATAATCATTAGGTATAGCTGGTTGTCTTGTTCAGTCATAAATGATCACTTTCCTGGCTGCATGCCTTACAGAGGGTTCCTGAACCGGGCTAGGGATTGAACTAAATCATCTTTGGACTGGGGTCTACATAAACTCTAGAACGTTGGTGGCAGCCATGCTGCATCTAAAATGAGACTGACATAGGCAGAAAGGCAGAGGAAGAGGAATAGACATCATGGCATTCCAGGGGAAGGGAGGGGCGTGAGCATGGGCTTGCAGAAATGGTGCTGCAGTTTTTAATTGTTAAGTGCCAAGGAACAGGTGTCACAGGAAATGTTGAAGAAGTAGGGAGAAGCTGGGCCCTAGGGGTCCTGGTATACTATAATCAAATAGTTGGGGTTTAGCCTAAAAATACTTGAAGGCATTTTAAGCTGATGGGTGACAGGTGGTAACCAGGAGAGGCCCATGTCTAATTTCCATAATGGTGGCCCTACTAAAAAGAATATAAAGCAATGTGAAAACTACTTAATGAAAGTCGGTGAGATTCTTGTCACTTATATACCACTAGAGGCTCATCACACCTATCATTAGTGTGACAAGATGTTTCCACCCAGTTTCTGAAATTGGGTTCCCATACAGCTGTGATTTGTGTGGAAGGGATGGCCCCAGGAGCACCACAGAGGATCATTTTAAAGGAACTGAGGCTGGCAGTAGGGAGATGGTGAATGAATGCTGTTGTCTAGGTCAGTGATGAGAGCATCTTGAACTAGATTAGCAAGGGAGCTGTTATTGAAGACAAACTCAGCATATTTGCTTGAAGAGACAGAATGACTTAAAGAGACAGCAATGAGAATGTGCTGCCCAGAGAGGAGTGTTGCTGGATGTTTTCTGTCCTGCCCATCAGTTCCCGAAGCTGCTTATAAAATAACACTCTGAGGTTTACTATAAAATATAATTGTTTGGCTAATGGCTCAGGCATATTACTTACTAGCTCTCACAATTATGTTAACCCATTTTTACTAATCTATGTATCACCACTTAGCCATGGCTTACCGGTAATGTTCTAACTTCTCACTCCTTTGGCTGCTACATGGTGTCTCCCTGACTCTACCTTCTTTCTCTCAGTAACTCTATTTGGATTTCCCACTTAGCTATATTCTGCCTGGCCATTGGCCAAAACAGCTTTATTCATCAGTCAATAAAAGCAACACATACTAGCAGCATACAGAAAGACACCCCACATCAGAGGAGTACAAGTGACCAGGTACTCCCCGCAATGTGTTCTGAAACTTTGTCATGGCTTCTTGCTGAGGCCATGATTTTTTTTTGTTAAAAAAATTATTATTATTTTATGTGTCTAAGTGTTTTGCCTGCATGTATATAAGTGTTCTGCATTTGTGCCTGGGCCCTCGGAGACCAGAAGAAGGCACTGGATACCATGGAACTGGAGTTATGAATGGTTCTAAACCAACACGAGGGTGCTGTGATTGAACCTCAGTCCTCTGTAAGAGTATTAATTGCTCTTCTGCAGCTTCCATGATGAGATGCTTAATTCCTTTAAATTTTTTTCTCATTATATTTTCTTCATTTTTCTCTTGAATATTGTTTTATTTGGGTATGTGTGTGCAGGGGTGGAGGGCAGTTGCAAAGGGATAGGGAATGAATGGGATCAAGATACATGATATAAAAAACACATAGAATAAATTAATAAATAATTTAAAAAGAGTATTAAGTGCTCTTAACCACAGAGCGACCTCTTTGTCCTTTTCTTTGTTTTCTTAAGATTTATTTTTGTTTGTATTAATGTGTATGTGTGAGTCTGTGTACCACAAGTGTGCAAGTGTCTGAGGAAGACAGAGAAGGTGTTGAACCCTTGGAGCTGGAATGACGCAGGCAGTTGTGGGTGCCTGAGGTGGGTGCTGGGAGCTGTCCTTGGGTCCTCTGGAAGCATAACAAGCGCTCTTAACCACTGCGCCAATTCTCCAGTCCTTTATGATCCTGAAAGCCTGTTTTACTACCGAGTCAGCAGGGAGAGCAAGCCAAGTCTGTGTCTGAGGAACGAGGAACTACAATGGTGGGCAACACTACGCCTAAGACATCCCACTGCTCTGAAAGAGCTCTTACTACAGCAGTGCAGCCCAAGACTCTCCCATCTGCAACCTTCCTCCCTCCCTCCCACTCTCCTTTCCTCCCTTCCTTCATTCCATGACTCATAAGGACCGCACCTACATCACGGCCCAATGATTCTCCCAGGGGATCTGGACTAAACATAATAGTCGGTGAGCTTTTGGCCTCTAGAGTCACAATAACTTGGTGAGAATCAAGCTCCGGCTACCCTCAGTATGTGAGTTAAATCAAGCAAGAAGTTTGACCTGTTAAATACAATACTCAGGCTGTGATGTAGCTTGATTGGTAGAGTTTGCTCAGCAGGCATGAAGCCCTGGCTTTGATCCCCAGCACTACATAAACTAGGCATGGTGGTGAATGACTATAATTTCAGCACTTGGGAGGTAGAAACAAGAGGATCAGAAGTTCAAGAGCATCCTTGGCTACATAGGCTAGCCTGGGATACATGAGACCTTGTCTCCAAAAACAACAACAACAAAAAGTCACTCTTGGGCTGAAGGAATAGCTGAGGGGAAAAATACTTGAATATTTGGTCCCTAACATGAATGGGACCTTGTATTTAATTCTTTTTAAAATCATGACAATTGTGATGATTAAAGTTTATAAAATGTCTGCCCAGCATCTGGAAGACTGCGAGAACTTGATAAACATTAGCCATTCTTACTAGATATGAAGAATGAAGAAATAGGACTCAGAGAATGATGAACTAGGCTGCTTACATTGTATAAAATAGTCATAAATATTTTACCTAAGTTTTAATTGTCCTTCTGCATGTAGCAGATATCCTTGTGGTATACAAAGAGATTAGGAAATCCTTTCCTTCCTTCTTCTAAAATTTTTGACTTCTCCAGGTTTAATGCCTATTGGAAAATACACTATTAACTTATATATCAAAAGATACACATATATAAACCTTCCAGGGCTGGAGAGATGGCTCAGTTGGTAAAGTGGTTGGTGTGCAAGCAAGAAGACCTGAGTTTGACTCCCAGCTCCTACAAAAGAAAGCTGGATATGGAGCACCCTCAGTCCTAGCGCTGTTAGAGTGTGCACACAGGACGGTCCTGGGGCTTGTTGGCCATCATTCTAGCCAAACTGGTGGGTTCCATGTTCTTCAAGAGACCAACAAATATAGAAGAAAGTGATTAAGAAAGATTAATGTTGACTTATTTACAATAGTTTAGATGTAACATAAATAAAAACTTAAAAAGCACGGTGGGGGTGGGGTGGGGATGGAGAAATGACCCAGAGGTTAAGAGCATTGGCTACTCTTTCAGTGGCTCCAGTTAAATTCCCAGCATTTACATGGTGGCTCACACCAATCTGTAACTCCAGTTCTGGGAGTCGGATGTCTTTTGCTCTCAATGGGCAAGGTACAAGCGTTGTACAGCATGCATGAAGGCAAAACACTGATACACATAAAATACAAATAAAAACTTTAAAAAAGAATAGTTTAGCTGGATGGTGGTGGCACACACCTTTAGTTCCAGCACTCGGGAGGCAGAGGCAGGTGGATCTCTGTGAGTTTGAGACCAGCCTGGTTTACAAGAGCGAGTTCCAGGACAGCCTCCAAAGCCACAGAGAAACCCTGTTCTCGAAAAACCAAAAAAAAAAAAAAAAAAAAAAGGTTTATTAAATATGAGTTCCCAGGCATTCTGTAAAGTAGACACTACAAAAGATTTTCTCTCTTCTCAAAAAATGTTAGTAAAATTAAGGCGTTCCAAATTAAAGCTCTAGACAGAAGTATGGAGTTGAAACTAACAAAATGGAATTGAAAGGCAAAAATGTAAGCTGAACAAAAATTTAAGAAATTTATTGGGATGGAAAAAATTTGATCCCAGCAGTGGTTTATATGAAAAATATTATGGGTTTTAGGTTAACCACTAGCAGCACCAGAGCCAATGGTGCAATTTTAGCTTGTAGAAAAGTGAGTGCACTCCATTCTAATAATGAGAAACTTACTTTCCTGTCCTGATCAGTTAGGGCTATGTTAGGTGATTTGCAAACTCATTTTTAGAAGTATAATTCTATGACCCGGAAGTTTTAAACTTGCAGGAGGTAGGAGAATTGTTTTAAGTTGTAGTACAGCCTGATCTATATCTATATATATATATATATATATATATATAAATAAATAACCTGGGCTACATGAGATCCTGAAAAAAAAAAGCCCATAGAAAAAAATATGTAGGATTAATGAGAGCAGGTTTGTCTGCTTAACTTTATACTCTTAGGGAAGGGGAGGGTCTGTTTGTGTGATGCCCTGACCTTAGCTGCCTATCCAGATGAGTGTGGTGATGGGACAGCCTTTCTGACATCTACTTCATACCATGTGAAGCTTCACATAAAACTACTTTTCTTGAGTGATGGGCCGGACCAGCCAGTTTTCCCTGAAGTTGCCTGATGAATACATTTCTGATGAGCTGGCGGTCATTCTTCTGCCTTGCGACAGCTTTGCAGGGCCCATCCCAAGCTGACTAGCTGCCTGTTGACATTTGGTAATCAAGGATTTCAGTGGAAGGCATCAAGGTCAATGTGAGGCAAGGATGGAAAGGCCTAGAAAGGCCTAGTGAACAGGACCCTCAATTAAGCGCTGCTGTAAAAAGGTTGAGGGCGGGCATGAATCTGGGCTTTGGCCACAGTGTAAAAGGCTGGCTGACATGGTTTTGTGGGTAACCAATGGGCCTCCTCGACAACCAGGGCCGTTCCCATTCCCCCTTTAAGCTATGAACTGGCATTTCTAGATACTATAAACATCTTGTAAGAAAAAGACCGTAAAAGAGACCAATCTTTGGGGAAAGCATCAATAAAAATAGAATTCCAAACTGTTCACTCAGCATCTTTGTCTAGCTGACAAAGATGTGGCTCAGAAAGCTTATCTCTCCTCGTTCCCTGTGCTCTCGTGCCAGCTAACAACCCTGGACCCCATTTCCTTACTTTAGGATAGAGGAACACTACTTCCAAGACAGGAGGGACACACTAAGGCATCCTGGTTTGTGGCGGACGCCCGACTCAGGGGTAAATTATATGGACTGTGGGAGAAGAACTGGATATAGGCTTGGAGGTGACCTCTGTGATGTCAGTCAGAGGGCGGTCCACAGAACTGACAGGACACTTCCAAAAGACAACAAGCAGGAGCTGAAATCACGGACTCCCCCTTCTTGTCTCAGGCTGGTCCCTTCTAGGTGTTGGCTGAAGTGCTCAGTCTCACTTTCTTAATTCTGCCAAGCAAAAGAGGTCACAGAGGGTGGGGCACTGGCCAGGGTGCCATGTTCTTAATGCTCTGGGAAAAAATGAACAGGGAGCAGAAATACCACAAGAGGAGTTTAGGAGTTGTTTTGTTTGTTGTTCATTTTCTTATTTGACACAGGGTCTTACTCTGTGGTCTTGTGATCCTCCTGCCTCAGTCTCATGTTCGGGGATTAGAGCTGAGTACCACCACACCCAGTTTCACCGAAGAATCTTTATAGCAAGTTATTCACAACTGATGGCCCTGTTTGCTTTGAAAGCCTATAGGAGTCAAGGGCATTGGAGCCACAGGTACTTTCACTCTCTCAGCATTATGGCCACCAACTTGGGTGAGGAAGGAAAAAAATTAAATTTGTCTCATGTAGCATAAGTTGGCCTCATTCGTGATATATAGCCAAGGCTGGCCTGGAACTCCTTATCTTTGTGCCTCTACCTCCCTAAGGCTGGAACTATAGGTGTGCAAAAACCTTACCTAGTGGAAGGAAAGGTCTTTAATGAAAAGGACAAATGGAGATGAAGCTAAAATTGAAGTGTTCATAGGGATTGTTCAGGAAATATACAGATACTTATGTTTGGGGAGATGTTTCTTATTGTGGTATCATTTTAGGCTTTCTTAGGTGCACAGTTCAGTGTAAGGCCCTTCTGATGACGTCACATCTGTCCTTGGGCCGATGGGTACCACTCACTCTCTAGTGGGAATAAGTTCCTGATTGTTCTGTCAGGGCGTCCAAGAAGCTAGGTTTGACTTCTCTAGGAAATACCCTAGATTACCAGAAACAACAGGAAGTTACTCCACAGTCATCTCTCCTGATTGCTGTCATTTGCTACTGTGTCTCTTTCATTTTCGTCTGTTTGGCTCTGACCAATCGATCGCCTTGATCTCTGTCTGGTTTTGCTGTGTTTTTGTTCTGTGCTGATTCCTGGCTCATTCCAATCTTTTTGTTTGTTTTGATTACCTTTTAGACAGGATCTCATGCCCCCCAGGCTGGCCTCAAACTTGCTATGTAGAAAAGACTGGCCTTGAATTCTTTTTTTGTAAAACTTAAAAAAAAAAAAAAACTTCTTAATTATGTGCATGGATGTTTGCCTTCATGTAGGTCTGTGCATCAGTGCCCTCAGAGGCAAGCAAAGGACATTGAGTCCCCTGGAATTGGAGGTATAGATGATTGTCAGATGCCATGTTCATGCTGGTGGCAATCAAACCCTGGTCCTCTGGAAGAACAGCCAGCTTTTAACTTCGAAGCTATCTCTCCAGCCCTGACATTGAATTCTTGATCCTACAGCTACCACCTTCCCAGCTCCTGGATTCTGGGCATTAGCTGATATTATCAGTTTAGGCCAGGGATTGATCCCAGGGCTTGGTGTCTGCTAAGCAAGAACTCTTACAAAATGAGCTGCCATCTCAGGCCCTCATACTAATTATTACTTAGCTGTTTCTTCACTGGCCATTCCATAGCCTTTTTCTGGTCAACTATGATTGACAACTTCTCCTCTCTAGCTTTTGCTCTTTACTTGAGCTCCAAACCCCAAACCTGCATCCCTGAACTACCTACTGATTAGTTCCTTTAGGTCATTATTTTATAAAATAGATTGTAACACTTTTTAAATTTAATTTTATGTGCACTGGTATTTTGTCTGCATTCACGTCTGCATGTCAGATCCCCTGGAACTGTAGTTACAGACAGTTGTGAACTGTTATGTGGGTGCTGGGAATTGAACCCAGGTCCTCTGGAAGAGCAGCCAGTGCTCTCAACCGCCAAGCCATCTCTCCAGGCCTAGGCAGTAGCATGTTTAAAAACAATTTTTTTTTTTGGTCATTGTATGATGCATCTCTCTTTGTCAGTAACCCACTGAATCATTTAGACCCAAAGTCCACTTTGATGTCTCTTTTACTCTCAGCCAGTCGGCCCCAAAGACATCAGATTTCCCTTCCCATTTGATGTTGTTTCGGTTCCCTTTCCTGCCCATTTCCACACACTTACCACCTCTAAAGTCAACTAGTGCTACCTCTACGCCTTCCCTCATTTGATTTCCTGTGACCTATTTTGCTGCTTCTGCCTTTGCCTCTCCCTCGCCAGTTTCTCTGCACTTAGCACCTACGATGCTATCTAGGGTATTGTCTGTCCTTTCATTTCCTGTGACCAGCTGACGTTAGATCTAGACTGACGCTCAGCAGGCCTGTTCAAACCCTCATGTTCTTCCCTATTCCCGCCAGGGCTTCTTGCTCTCCTTGGGCTGTCAAAGTTTTCCATAATTTGATCCTATCTGGGCACTCCCTCTGCCAGGTGGCTATATTGGACTGGAAAGTTTAATGGGTTTGGAATCATAGCCCCACATTCAATGGAGTGACCTTGAGTAATTGGTGGATTCCTGGTGTCTTGGATCCCCATTTGCCAAACAAGGATAATGATGCCAACGTCACAGAAACCTTAATGAGGATTTAATGAGATAATATGTGTGGAGGCAACTGAGCATTGTGCACGGAACCCCTGTCTGGAATGACTCACTTGGCTTACTCCCAGACTTTTCCACTTACTAATTATGCGACCGGGAGCAAATTCCTTGACCTCTCTGGGCTTTGTTTTTCCTTTCTAAAACGGAGCCTAATATGAGGATGGGTGATTTAATGTTTGTAGAGTGCTTAACATAGTACCTGGTACAGTCCATCCTGGCCTCAAACTCCCTCTGTATCCAAGATCCTCCTGCCTCCACCTTCCAATTGGTGGGATTAGAGGCGTGGACACACTATGCTTGGTGAATGTGGTGTTTTGGTATGGAACCCAGGGCCTCATGCATGCTAAACAACACTTCCTGGCTCCCGAGTTAGTTTCATTTCTATCGTCATTCCCACGAATTCTTGCGAAGCACAGCCTCACACCACTGTCCCAAGACAGGCTCCATTTTCATGCACGCGCACACCATTGTTCTTGCCTCCAGTTGTAGTTCCCCTCATTTTTAGAATGTCATAGTTTCTCTTCTTTTCCTACCCAAATTCTCCCAATTCTATGATGCCAATCCTAGCCCTTGTCTCCATAAACTTTCCCTCACCACGTCTAGGTTCTCTGAAGTTTTACTTTACTGAACCAATTACCCTGCCTCTTTTTCTTTTCCTTTCTCTTCCTTCCTTTCTTTCAAATTGCCTAAAATTTGCCATCCTCCTGCCTCAGCCTCCTAAATGCCGGGAATGCAACATTAGCCACCACACTGGGCTCTGGTTACTCTTAATTTAGCACTTGATGGTAATACTGCCATGGATCCCCCAGCTACTGTTTGCTGTGTGTTTGTCTCCAAATAATTTGGGAAATATTCTTTAATCTAGTATTGTTTCAGAACACACACAAACACTAAACATGGTGAGTAATTTATGTCACATCATCTTTTGGGATCAGATTCCCATATTATATTTGATGCTTAGTTTTCTAAGGGAGGGGTCCAGAATTTTGGAATAATTTCTCATAGGTAGCATCTTATCAGTGGATTGGCATATGACAGTGAGCAGATGCAGAATAGTTTGGCTAAGTCCTCTCTTTACATAAGAAGGGGCCAGGAGCCTCTAGGTCACAGGGTTGAAGTGCTTGGGCCTAGGCACCCTGCCTGTGGAGGGCCAGGGACTGACCCTTGCTGACACAAACAGGGAAGTGCCCCCATTTAAATCTGGTTCTCACCACAACAGGCCCTGCCTCTAACAGTTTCTCAAGCTCCCTACACCTTGACACAACATTTGCCCTATTGAGAAACTGGTTCTGCATGAAACTTCCCATGGCTTGAAGCAAGTAACCATGACGGTGTTTGCATACCACTGGGGTTTTACCCTCCCATAAGTGCCAATAAAGATGAAGTGTCGTTTAGATGACGTGATATGAAGGACAGCACTGCAGCTTGCAGAGCCCAGAATGTTTGAACTATGTGAAAGGTTCATACCAGTGTTTCACAATACAAAGAAGGCCAAGGAAGCCTAGCCCACAATGCAAGGTGAACAGCACCCTTTGTCCCCGTTCTCATGGTTTTTTGTTTTGTTTTTGCCTCCCTCCATCTCCCTTTTCTCTGCACTCATGGAGTACCTGTTGTCTGGACCTTCAGTTCAGTATTGCATTACACATGTATTATTCAAGGTAGCTGTAATTTCCCTAAGGACACAGACTATATATATCCTATACTTCTTTGCTACCTGATAAAGCCTCATAATATAATTTAACTAGAGGACACAATAAAATATCATCCATCTATGTTGCTTGATTTCTTTTATGGAATGAACATTCGTTTTAAAAAGGTCCACAAAAAGGAGGAACCAGAAGACTTTCTTTAAATTTGTGTGTATGTTCCCGTATACGTGTGTTTCAGGACAGGGTTTCACTCTATGGCCCAGGCTGACTTAAAACCCATTCTGTAGCCTAGCCTGGCCTCAATTGAAGACTGAAGCTCTTGCTTCAGCCTCCTGAGTCCAGGGACTGCAGGCATGAAGCACCAAGAGCAGCAGGGTCCTTTGGCAGGGACAAAGACTCTCCCTAGGTAAGAGAGAAAGAGGTTCCATCTCATGCTGAAGCCCTTTCCCTATCTTCCGTTTCCTTCCCAACCACAAAGGCCATGCATACAGTTTGAACTTGAGGATCTCAGAGAGGGCCTAACTCAAGTCCCTTATTTTATAGCTGGAAGCAAGTAAGAGCAGCTGATAGGGTTGGAGAAGGTGTGGGAGGAAAAATAGTGCTGGGTCACAGCTGCTGGATACTTGTTGACCATCTCTTCTTCCCAAAGACCTAAAGCAACACAGCACTGCCCTGCCCTGGATTTTCAAGGCTGTTCCCCTTGATCCCATGCTGAGCCAGCCTCCCAGCCACCAGAAAACTGAATCAGTATTAACACATTTTCACTGGAGATTGGTCGACAATTGTCTGGAGTGCATCTCTATAACTTGAAGCAAAGGAACCCCAAAGATAGAAATTCTGAATTCTAGGGTGAAACCCAAAGGCATCAAAGTTTGTTCTCTGCTAACTACAAGGGTCTGAGTCCTTGGTGCTCCTAAAATAGTGTTCAAGGCCTTTAACCCCCCCTTTTCTTTTTTTGGGGAAAACCCACCTCTGATCTATTTACTCCATCTGCCTTGCAACCTGCTATTTTTCACCTGTCTGAGGACAGACGCCGCTGTTCATGAATCAATCAGCCGAAGCCGAACTGAAAGCATTGCTAGTGAGGGCTGTGCTGTTACGGTGGAGACCACGGTGCATTTCCAGGGCAGTTTCTTCTCAGCAGCAGCAGCAGCAGCAGCAGCAGCAGCATGTACACAAACGAGTGGCTAATGATAAATCTTTCTTTCCCTCATGGACAAGGTCTACTGGAATCACTGTTTCTTTACAGATTTGTAGTTAGTAACATTTATTGGGTTTGGTTGCAAATATTTTGGTACAAAGCTATATATAGGTGGAGTTTTCTGTTGAGATCACCAATCAGCTCTGTCCTGCCAGCTGGTTCCCAAACAACCACATAGAGACTTATTAATTATAAATGTTCAGCCAATTGCTTAGACTTCTGCTAAGTAGCTCTTGCTCTTACTCTTTGCTCTCCCCTCTTGCTCTGCTCTTACCCCCTTCACTCTCTTACACCCTTCCTCCTCCACTCTCTCTTCTCCCTTCTCTCCTCTTACCCTCTTCGTCTCTCATCCCTCCCCCTCGCTCTCACTCTCCCCCACCTGTAATATACTGGTTAATGAAAAAAAAAAAAGGAAGCATAATGTAAATATCTGTCTTTTCCCATGGACACAGGTGACCCCTGTGAAAAGATTGCCCGACCACCAAAGGGGTCCAGATTCACAGATTGAGAACCACTGCCTTCAAAGAAGTTGAATAAAAGGGGACCCGAGGGTGTGGGCTGGAGCAATGGCTCAGAGATTAAGAGCACTGACTGTTCTTCTGAGGTCCTGAGTTCAGTTCTCAGCAACCACATGGTGGCTCACAACCATCTGTAATGTGTTCTGGTGCCCTCTCCTAGTATGCAGTGCAGGCACACATGCAGGGAGAACACTATATACAGAATAAATAAATAAATCTTAAAAGAACTTTGGAACTAGAATTAAAGGCAGTACATGGTACTGTCCTCTGAAAGAGCAGCGAGTACTGTTTACTACTGAGAGGTAGCTCCTGCCCCTGAATGTTGTTCTTCATTTGTCATCTACAATAACAGTAATAGCTAATTCTATCTATATACCATCTTTCTGCTTATACAGGGTCTCTCTGTGTAACCCTGGCTGTCCTGGGACTTGTTCTGTAGACTCAGAGATCCACCTGCCTCTCCCTCCCAAGTGCTGGTATTACAGGCCTGAACCACCACAACCTGACTTAGCAGCTAATATCTAATAAGAATGCATTCTTGCTACTTTGCTCAGCATTTTACATGGCATCAACTGAGCCCTCCCATGTTTCTAACACTATCTATTAGATGGGGAGCAGGAGGCCTATGCAAACTGCTGACCTTTCATTACTCATCTTCATGACTTTCCATAGCATATATCAAGTCCCCTCAGTTTTCCCTCTGCACGGTGTCTTGGGTTTGTCCCTTTCTTTCCATGTCCATTGTCACTGTATCAGTCATGTTTCTTTTTGACTTATGTTTGAGTTGTTGCCATAGCCCAACATGTGTCCTTTTCTTCATAATTCCCTTCCTTAGTTTCTCTAATACTCTTTGGTCAGACTAACGTGGCTCAAATCTACTTTTATCCAGCTATCTCGACATTCACACGCCAATGTCCTCACAAATTGTTGGATAGTGTGACAATAGGACTATTTTCTGCAGAAATTAAATAACTTACTATGTCAAGAGGAAAAGGAGAAGCATGTTACAATACATGTTGAAATTACAGGACAAGATACATAATAAATATAAAAACTTCTGTAGTCCACACATTTAGTTCAAATTTGCTTTGCTTTGGTCTCAGGAAGCTAATGTCAGTAATAGGGCTAACTCCAATAAGCAGTTCATTTAGAGACAAAATTTTGCATAAAAGATAAGTCACTTGGGGCTGAAGAGATGGCTCAGCAGTTAAAAGCACTGGTTGCTTTTGCAGAGGACCCAGGTTCAGTTCCCAGCATCCAAAAGGCAGCACACAAACATCCAACTCCCGTTCCAGGGGATCCGACACCCTCTTCTGATCTGATCAGCCATGTATGTGGTCTACACTTGGAACATGCAGGCAAATACTCATACACATTAAAAAAATCCTTAAAAGACAATACAAATCACATAGCATTTTCCACATGTTTGCAAACTTTATTATGACCATGTTAAATAATTTTAAAAAAGCAAAATATCATGACAGGAAATGCTAACAATGTGTGGTGACAGATGGTTCTAGTAATCACTTCCAATGCCTACATTTATCAAGCCACGACACTGCATACCTTGAATTATATAATGTATATTTGTCAATTGTGCCTCAATAAAGTTGGAGGAGGGAAGAGAAAACACACTCCTAAAAGATGGAACAGTAAAAAGTTTTCTCTCTTTTCTCAAGTAACCATTGATGAGGTGATCCCTTCCCCCTCTTTTGGAAGAGAATCTTGGTATGTAGCTCAGGCTAGCCTCAACCTCATGTCAACCCACTTGCCCAGCCTACTGAGTGCAGAGCTATAGGTAAGGGCCATGGACCAGGTAAAAAAGATTTTCACTTTTTCCTTCACACTGTGCATAATTTACTTTCTACAATGTATATTTATAGTTTTATAATGAAAAATTATCAATATTTATAGTTTTATGCTAAACAATTCCTATCATTTCCAGCTACATATTCTTTGGCTGGGTCCTAATGTACTCTAGCTCCCAACTGTTTTCCAGACTGTACACAATTGAAGTCAAATGTTCTGTTTCCACACACGTTCCCTCCATTTCTCCAACAGTACTTGTTTTTCTCTTCCTGGAATGAGCTTCCTCATTCTCTTTACCCCAGTTCAGTCTGTGGGTCACCATCTAGGTCGGTTCCAGAGGAAGCTTTCCCAAGGCGGAAGGAGTCAGAATATGGTGGTTACTACGCTCCCACACGGCACACTCGGTGCTGTACTCGGTACAGGATTTGAGCCTCACAGTAACTCAGGGAGCTGGTGCTAACTACCTTCTCTATGTCCCCCAAGTCCCTCGGCGTTTGTAGCTGACTGGTCCAGTTCCATCTCATCAGGCTTCCCTCCCCGAGCCTCTCTCTCAGCTTCCATTTGAGTGAAGACCTTTGTAGTATTCTAGGAGAAGCCACACTGCTTCAGTGTTATTTGGAACTTACAGTGTGTGTTTTATCTTCTCAGCAAAATGATCTCAAGGGAAACTTGAGTTTAATGCTACTGTCTTACTTACCACTCATGTGTCCTTGTACAAGTCCTTAGTTTTTCCCTAGTCTCAGTTTCTTTTACTGTCAAATCATAAAGATAGGCTGTGTGTGGAGGCACGTGACTGTAATCCCATCATTTGGGGAAGCTGAAGCTGCATGTACAAGTTTGAGGCCAGCCTAGGTTACATGAGTCTGAGGCTAACCTGGGCTACAAAGCCAGAACTCTTCCCATAAATAAACAAAATAAAAATACATAGGAAATAAAATAACACCTAACCCTTATGGCTGTTATAAGGGTTAAAAACCCAGTGTAAGCCAGGTGTGGTGGTAGACAGGTGTGGTGGTAGACAGATGTGGTGGTACTTGGGAAATGAGATCATAAAAACACAGAAAAAAAAGCACTTATATAAATATATCTGAAGTTTTAAAAAAAATTATTTATTCTTACTGTTTTATTCCACTTGCCAGAAATGCTCTTGACAAGAACCCCAAATTTGGATTCTACATAATACTGAAAGTAAAGTTTGGGAGGCCAGTCATGGTGGCTCATGCCTATAACCCTCGAGGACTGAGATAGCAGGATCAATGAAATTCCTGGCCAGCCTGGGCTATAGAGAGAGAGTCTGTCTCAAACACAAAACAAAATAAAAAACAACTCCCAAACAACCCCTGGCTGAGGTGGCTCAGCTGGTAAAGCAGTGTGCTACCAAGCGTGATGACCGAGTTTGACCAGCAGGCCCCACATTGTGGATACGTGATTTCGGCAAGTTCTCTGATCTTTACAGGTGTATCATAGCACACTTCTATTATTTAAATAAACTTAAAGACAAACAAACACACTTCAAAACCCCACAGGAACAAGAAGAATGTAGGCAGGCAGTCAGATCATTATGATTGTAGGGTTTAAATGTCCCACACCTATATTTTAGTGGATATTATCCTGCTTTTTCTCAAGTCTTTTGAAAGAATGGTGTACCTCATTCTTTCCATTCTTTTCTATTTCTCACTCACTGAAATCTCGCCACTGTAAGACTGCTTCCTGTGAAACCATGCTCTACCAGTTCCTTGTTAAACCAAAGACAGATTCAATAGTCCTCATGGAGGCCACTTTCATGAAGGGGACAGTACTCGCAACCTCTGAGCCATCTCTCTAGCCCCAACTTTCTTTTTCCTTTTTAAAACAGGTATATATTATAGCTTTCTATATTAATTCCCACTAAATATTTTGGTGCTCCTATTTTATGCTAAGAACTACACCAAACTGACATGTACTGCAGTGAAATTGTTTCTTTTACATTGTTGGATTTTAAGATCTGGGAGCCCCTCTTCTGCTGGTACCCTAAGAGTTTGAGTCATCAGCCTTGGGGATCCAGCACTAACTTTCCTCTATGGCTGGGCACTGTTTTAGGTTAAGCTTGTTAACTGCTGGGATTTTGTTGGGAGTTGTTTTAATTTTGTAGGCTGCTTTGGAGAAGAAATGGTGTCTTTATAGCACTTTTAAAATACTACTGTGTTGGTTCTTGCAATTCCTGAGACAGTAAATCCCTCCAATCAGCTTCAATATTTTTCACGAGAATCTCATGATTCAAGCTTACATCTTATACACATTTTCTAGTATTTTGTTAACTTATGCTTTGAAAGTTCATATTCTTTGCTGGACATTGTGACCCATACCTACAGTTCCATCGATGTGGAGACTCAGGAGGCAAGGTTATTTTGTTTGAGGTTAGTCTCTGGTACTTGGTACTCTGATTTCAATACAACAACAACCAAGAGGTTAATTTCTTTTTGGTGCAACTGTAATGGCATTAAAAAGATTTTCATCTCTCTCTCTCTCTCTCTCTCTCTCTCTCTCTCTCTCTCTCTCTCTCTCTCTCTCTGTGTGTGTGTGTGTGTGTGTGTGTCCGTGTCCAGTGAGGGAGGAGAAATATACTCTCAGCAAAGTAAATTTGTTCAATGGTTTTTCTTCCTACTGTTCTAGTGTTTATCTAAACATTCAAGTGCTTCTGTTATGTACCTCTTAAATCTTTAATTTGACCTCATATCTAATTGCTAAAACCCACGTCTCTTATTATGAGGAGGATCTACTTCTTTGTCACCTGTACACACATTATTCACTTAATTTCCATGTCTTCCTGTATTCCATTTTCCTTGTAAAATAGTTCTTTCATGGAAGGCATGGTGACTCAGAACTATAATCCAGTGCTCAGGCGGCTGAGGTAGGAGGATTGCTATGAGTCTGAGACCAAACTGGGCTATATAGTGAATTCTGGACCAGCCTGGCTACAGAGGGAGAGCCTGTATTAGAACGCAAAAACAACAACAACAAAAATAGTCTTTTCACTGAGTCTTTTATCACAAACTAAACCATAATTATTTTCTAAGGAGGTTTGAACTATTCCTGAGAAGGTGGACATGGTGGTGAACCCACTCGGGAGGCAGAGGCAGAGGCAGAGGCAGAGGCAGGGACATCTCTGTGAGTTCAAGGCCAGCCTGGTTTACAGAGTGAGTTCAAGGACAGCCACAGTGAGACCCCCTCAACCTCCCCAAATCACCCCTATATCTCCCAACTCTTTCCTGCCCCCGGGCTCTTTTTCACTCATTTATTATTATTTAAGGCTGGGTATTAAAATGTTGATATGGCTAGCCTGGAACTCCATATGTAGACTTCAACTCAGAGATATCTGCTGGCCTCTTGCAGTCGTCTGCTGAGACTGAAGGCCTGCACCACCATGCCAGGCTGTCTTCCATTTGTCAGAAATGATCTCATTGTGTAGCCTATGCTGCCTCCACCTTCTGACCTTTGAACTCTTTTAACCACTATGGGAGTGCCACTTAATCATTAATTCAGCCTTTACTTAGCTTTAATCCACGTCTTATCTCCTAGTTCGGTCATATCCAGAGAAGACGCCCCCACGATGGCTCTCACAGCACCACATACAGGGAAGGCACGACACTTAAACTGTACGGGTGAAGGAAGAGGCAGGCGCTACTTTTTAAGCTGTGGCAATTACGGCAGCGCTAATGGAGCTTCCGCGTGCACCACGGAATTCTTCTGAGGCGAGAGCCACGCCCCGCACCTCTGTTCCTTCTTTCCAGCAAACCCCAGCACCTCCGATTACCAAGGCTGCAGATGCACACACAGGCTGCTTTTAAAACTCTGGGCTTTTAGGTGGTTAACGTGTCAGCTCCCTGAAGCTGCAGTACCACGTCCTGCCACCAGAGGACCGAGAGCCGCCGGACACTCCCCCTCCGCTCCAGCCTGCCCGAGGTCCAAGGCTCCCCCTCCTCTATCTAACCTGCACGTGCGGCCCGCAGTCTTCTGCGGTGACACCTCGCCTCCAATCGGGCTGCTTTTCTTCCTCTGGAAGATGAACTGCAAGCACCCGGAGGCACGCTCCACAACGCTTACCTTAAATGATTAATAACTGCCAGTCATAACGGATGCACCTTTGTTGCAGGGTTTAAAGGCAGAAGCGCACAAACAAACAGAGCTGTATGATCTTTCTAATCCACTCCGAACTCGCTCCTCAGTTCTTTCGCCAATTCAAAAACCCCCTTAGCAAGTGTCCACATAGATGCTCCTCCACATACTGCCAGGAGGGGCCAGAGCCCCTACTTCAGCACACCACCAAGGGCAAGTTAGGAGGGGCAGATTCTTCCCATACAGGAATCTGGCTCAGGGGGACAGCCCACCCACTCCAAGCGTGCTCTTCCATCATTAATCTATTTCATCCCTGTTATGTGATATCCACGCGAGTGTTTCTTAGAAGCGGCGGCTTCCTGCGCAAACGCTCAAAGAACACGGGGATAAGGCTTCGATTGTCTTACTCAGTGACTGAGAGTCCTGGGCTGGCTGGCTGTCGCCACCTCGGGTCTCCAGTTTGCCAAAGTATGTGGTGTCTGCAAACAAAGCTACTTTGAAGGGGGGGGGTAAAAAGCGGGAGAGACTTAGAGGAGTTAAATCAGCTGGGACCTGGGTCTCCGGGAGAAACTGATCCCCGCCGGGACTTGACGGTGGCGCTGTGGCAGGGACGCAGGAAATCTTTCCCGCGTGTGGGTGTTCTGCCTGCACGTGTGTCTGTCTGCGCACCGCGGGCCTGCTCCGTGTCCACGGAGGGCAGCAGAGGGCATCGGGCCCCCCGGAACTGGAGTCCCACACGGGTGTGAGTGCCACGTGGGGGCTAGGAATCGGCCGCCCCCAAACACCTTCAGAGTTTTTAATTACATTTCATCTATTTGTGGGGCGGGGCGCACAAGTGTTCTCGGGTCACCTTTCAGAGGCGGCTCTGTCCACCGCATGCGGAGTCCTCTACTCGTCGGGCGACGTCTCGAGGGCCCGCCGACGAGATTTCAAACAACCCTCGGCTGCATTTACCGTAAGGAGAGGCAGTGCACTGGTGTAGGGTCTCTTTCCTTTCAAGGACGGAGGCATAGGTGGGTGTCTGACAACACGTGTGCAATTTTCCTTAGAGTGCCCGTGGCTTCCCTCTCAGGAGAGGAGGCCTGGACTTTGGATTCCAGAACCTTCTCACAAAGCCACTGCCCCAGCCTCAGATGGCCGTGTTTTCGTTTCACGGGAGTGGGGGGTTTTGGGGAGCCGGCTCTGCGGGCGAGCTAGGGACCCGCGCTCTAGGGCCGCGAACCCGGAGCAAAGAGGGGCGCGGGTGGGCGAGCGGGCGAGCGGAGTGCGCGCGACGCCGGGCTCTTCCTCCCGGCGGTGCCTGAGGAACCGGCCGGCGAGCACCTCGCTCGCTCGGGAACGTGACCCGCGCCCTCCTCCCGGAGCCTCGAGCGAGCGAGCGAGCGCGCGGCTGGCGGTGACGAGCGAGCGCTGAGGGGCGGGGGCTCGCGGCCCCGCCCTCCCTCCTGCCCGCCCTCCTGCCCGCCCGCCCGGCGCCCCCGCCCCCCGCCCTGCCCTCGCCTGTCTCCTCCTTTCCCCCCGGGCTCCGCTGAGTTCATTCACTGGGATTGGTTTCAAGTGACGCCATCTCTTTATTTTTAAACCAATGACCTCATCCGCGCTTGAAGTTTCCTGACCAGCGACTCTTTCTCTCTCCCCAACCCCCACCCGGCCCCCCCGGTCCCCTCCTGCGGGTATCACCGTTGTGGGGGGGGGGACTCCATCCCGTTTTCCACCATCTACTCTCCCTCTCTCCCCCCCTCTCCGCTCTTCCCGCGCGGACCCCCCCCCCAACTTTACCTCCTCAACTTCTTCGTCCCCGTCGTCGACATTTTTCCCCCCTTCTTTCCTCCTTCTCGGGGGGCGGTGGAAGAGAAAGTGAAGAAAAGTTGCAAACGCCCGGGCTCTCGCTGAGCTCTCCGCCCACCCCTCAGAGCTGAAAGCGGCGGCGGCAGCGGCGGCGGCGAGGAGGACGCGCGAACGAGCCAGCGAGCGGGCGGGCGAGCGACGGCCGGGCGACGCCGTGACAACGCTCGCTCCCCGCCGAGCGAGCCTGGAGCCCCGCGGCCCCTCAAGTAAGTGCGCGCGGCGGGTGGGCCGCGGCCGGCTGGGAGGCGCGTCCGCTCCGCACCTCGTGCCGGCCGCCGCCGCCGCGCGCTCTCCCCGGGGGCCCCCCGGCTGCTCCCGGAGCCCGGAGCCCCGAGCGTGGGCGGCGGGGGAAGAAGGGGGGGGTGTAGGCCGCGCTGGGGTGCCGAGCCGCGGGCGCGCACGGGCGCTCGGGTCCCCGCACCCCGGCCTCGGCGCGCCGAGCTTAGGAGCAGAGAGAGAGCGAGGTGCGGGGCGCGGGGCGCGGGGCGCGGGGCGCGGGCACCTGGGCGGGCGAAGCTGCTCACTTCCAGACTGTTACACAACACGCCTGCCAAGAGGGGCCCCGGCCTGACCGCTTCCACGATCCCCGATTCACCTTGGGTGCAGGCCACCTGGGCAGTAGTGACGGTGGCGCTTCCTCAAAGTCACCCCCCCTACCCACCACCACCCCGCCATAAAAACCCACCCCCAAAACCTCAGGTTTCATTCTGGGACTCCAGTCACCGTGCTGCGGGAAAACGGTGCTTCTTTATTTACTGTAGCTGTAAGACGTGAGAAATCAAAGACCAAAACAAAAACGGGGTGGTGGTGGTGGGGACGACGACAGCGGACGGTCTGTGCAGCGAGTAGTTTCACGTAGGAAGCGGCGGCACCGAGGGGGACGTCTATGCAAACTCTGTGAGAGCCGGTGCTGGCTTCGTTTCCTACAGAGAGCTGATGATAAGCTTGGGGAAAGTACAAGGAGATCTTAAAATGAATGGCTGCTGCAAAATTCGAAAAGAACTTTCTTAAACTAAGTCTGTTGCAAAGGTCCTTGGTGTTTTGGAGTCGTGGGTGTCTCATTGTTTGGAGAACGCACACCTCTAATCAGCCCGTGATTAGAGAGGAAAAACCTGTTGCATAATCTCATTCGCTGTGGGGTTGGCTGTGCCGTCCCCCTGAATCCAGGGGAAGTGAGTTAAGATGAGGGTTTTAAAGCCTCTGAAGATTTTATTTACCCAGTGCTCTGGCTGCCACTTAGCTTTAAAAGATTATAAGTAAATACTCTGCTCTTACAAGTGAAGCAAACCCATCAAACCTGTTTTGAAAATGACCAGGTATGTTCTCTCTCTCTCTCTCTCTCTCTCTCTCTCTCTCTCTCTCTCTCTCTCTCTCTCATATCCATAAAAGACTGCTTCCTCAAAAGACATACACTTTTTCACTTCAAGGTAAAATTTCAGAAGGATAAAAAAAAAAAAAGGCCTAACAGTTGAGTTAATTACTTTTTAATTCCTTGACAATCACATGTATTGGCACAGTTTGGGAGGCTGTAATTAAGATTTGTAGAATCCTTTATTTGGTGAAGGCCAGCAACTTGGAGAAGTAAATTGAAAACCAAAGTATTTGTGGAGCTGTGTGTTTTAGTCAAACTGTGATTAGGCACTGCAAAAGGGTTTTGTCTTTGTTTTAAAAATAAAGTTATGGAATTACTGTGTTTGAAGACAATGTGGGAAGTTGTTTTTTGTTAACATTTACCATCTTATGTAGAGATGCAGGCTAATTAACTGCAGCTTGAATTAGTTTTTTAGGTGCGGTAATTTGTGTTTATCAGAGTTCCACATGGAGAGAAAATTAGAAATACGTTTAGAGTTTAGTAATTAGTGAATAAGTTGATGTTTAAGAAGTGTAAACTGTTGGTAACGATATTTATGGGTTTTTGTTTTGCCTTGTTTTAATCTCTGTTATGTCAGCAACTCAAGTGAAATATGTGTCTTAAAATTATGTTGATTTTACTTGAGTCTTTCCGATGGTAAATTATAATGGGCAGGGGGCTAGGAACAGAAGTACACAGTCACCCCCTCTTCCCTTCTCTGTTCAGTTTGGAAGTTCTTGCCCTTTGGTTCAGCTTGGTGAATGTAATTGAGTTCTATAAAATTAGAATGTTAATATGAAATTAACCAGAGAAACCCCGGGTCTGTTTGGTCAAAGGCTTAGTTATAGTAATTGAGAAGAAGGGGGCAGAAAGGAAGAGCCTAGTAATCTAGTCCCCACCCCTTTCTCGCACACTAAAAACTTATTTGTGGGATGGAAAAGAGGAGGCTGAGGTCAGCTAGTTTAAGAGTAGGTCTGGGCTGGAGTTAGGTGAGGCCCTAGATGTAAACCCACTTTCCCCTCCCCTTGAAGAGAAAGAGTAGGTCTGAGAAGCTTGGAGAGCATTGGCCAGAGTTAAGAGAAGGGCAGGAATGATGTTGGGGTTTTAAAATAGGCTTTTTTTCTATAACTGCCTGAATTAGGGAATTGAATTTCATATAATTTTCATTGTATCAGCTTAATATATTGAAGAAGCCACTTTATAAAACTGTCCGTTATTAAGCTTTTTCTATTTTCAACCAATCATAAAGTCCTACCAAATATACTTTGTGGCAATTTACCAGTGTACTTTATCCTAGAGTCTCATGTGTTCCTGGAATCTCTGGCAGACAGTTTTCTGTTGTGTCTAACCTGGACTAATAATTTCATTGGAGACTTCAGTGCCTTTTAAATGAGTTGAGTTCTCAAACAGGAGATACTTGAGAAGTAGGCTAATATGGGGAAATCTCTCAGGGATTAAAATTCCCCCAAAGATAACCAAGGATAATAGAAAACAAGTTTCATGACATATTTCAGCAGATTGAACCTGTTAAAAGGCTTCATAAGAAACAAAACACATGATTGTCTTTAAAGTCATAACTGAAGAAACAAAACACATGATTGTCTTTAAAGTCATAACTGCATCGGCTTTTAGAAGTGAGACTGATATTCATCATCATAAAAGAAGAGTCTTACTAATGTTAGCTTAAGTAAAATCATAAAGTAAGTCTTGCCTAAAGCTGCATATATTTCAAAGCCAGATGCCATTTTCCCCTGATTACTTGTGTAATCTGTTATTTTTATACATTTCTTTCATCCCGATAGATAAAGGGTTGGCTTCGTCAAGGAAGTGTCGTGCAGGTTAGGTGAAGGTAAAGAAGAGGGCTTATGCTTTGAGAAGAGGTCATTCTCTACCCAGACTGACTGAGATAGGTTAGAAATTTAATCAAATAAGTGAGCGGGGAAAACAAGAGTGCTTCAAAAGAAGGAGCTAAGGCAGATTACTGAGGACAGGCACAAAAAATAAAAGCTTGCCAGGGTATGACCAGTATAGGAGGAAATGGGATCCATCTTGGCATGAAAGGAAGAAGGCATAAGTGGAAAAATACCCCTTGGTACTTCAACAACAAGAAGAGAATAATAAAACGTCACCTCCTTCCTGATTGGTGTTAGTTAATTACGTAGGTCTCATGTCACCAAAGTCATTTTGTTGTTACATGGAGAATACAATCTAGGGGTGCGGGGATGGATCATGATGATTATATAACTGTATGGAAGCATAAAACTTAATTCCCAGAGGTAAGTTTAAAGTAGAAGGACTCAATGCAGTTTCATGGTCCATTTTGAGTTGGGAGAGGTAAATGATAAAATGTTGAAGTAAATTTCCAAATTAACTTACATGCAAATCAAAAATATTCTTTAAAGGCATGTTCTTTATTTTGTTTTGTTTATTCATTTAATTTTGAAGCAGGATCTCCCTTTGTAGCTCTGGTTGGCCTGGAATTAACTGTGTGGATCTGTCTGCCTCTGGCTCTAGAGTGCTGGGTTTAAAGGTGTGTGCCACCATGCTCCTGGATAAGGCACCCTGTTTACATGGATACCAGAAGTTGGCGACCCAGGTCTATGCCCTTAAGGAGTGAAAGGTTATAAGAATTTTAAGGTATGAGAGAGAGAGAGAGAGAGAGAGAGAGAGAGAGAGAGAGAGAGAGAGAGAGAGAGAGAGAGAGAGAATGTGTGTGTGTGTGTGTGTGCTCACACATTCGAGCATAAGTAGTTCTCAGACAGTCGGTAAGGACCAGATTAACTATAAGAAGAAGAGATATTGGAAGGTTCAAGGGTGTAGTTCAGAGATAACAGAACTTGACCCTGACCTTAACGGATGGTTGTGTGTACTGTGTATTGAGGAAGGGAAACTAGGGACATTCTGCTTATTCAGCAAATTTATGACTGAATGCCAGCAACTGAAAATAAGGCATTGCCAGTATGAAACTTACAGTCTGATAGGAGAAGACAGTAGACAACGCCATGGGGACAGAAATGAGTACCACAAACAAGTAAACAGTACTTGGAAAAGTCCTGTCAGGTGACTGGTAATAAAACAAAGATTAAGAAAGTTCCCAGTTACTCTTCTGTTATTATTTTAGCCGGTTAATTAATTTATTGTAGCATGAATAATAAAAACCCAGTGATAGATATTGGGGTTAAAGCTGAAGGTCAGAAAAGCAAAGCAGCCGACCACGAGAGAGCCCTCGCCTCTACCAATGCTCAGAGCAAAGGGGTGATCCACGGAACCTCACACTGCTCCTGACTGCACTGCTGCTCAGACTCACTGAGACTGCAATGAGCTCCAGTCTCCTCCCACCTATTAGTCCTCTCTCCTGTCTCTACCCCCCTAGTGCTGGAATTAAAGGTGTGAGCTCTGTTTCTCTTTTAGACTGATTCACTCTCATAGCCCAGGATGGCCTTGAACTCACAGAGATCCATCTACCTGTGTCTCCTGAGAGCTAGGATTAAAGGTGTGGCCAGGATTAAAGGTGTGGCCACCACTGCCTGTACCCAATGGCTAACTAGTGGCTTAGATGTTTAACTAGGTATGTGGCTAATTAGTGGCTTAGCATTCTGATCTTCAGGCAAGCTTTATTAGTTCATAAACAAAATATTACCATACTTATTCAGACACAGGGTCTTATGTGTGCCAGGCTGTGATGACCTTGAACTTCTGATACTTTGACCCCCATCTCCCAAGAGTGGGGATACAGGCCTTCGCTGTCATCACTGGGAGGTGCTAGGGATTGAATGCAGGACGTCAAACATGCTAGGCAAGTACTTCACCTATTGAGGTATATGTCTATCTTATTCCCAGTTACTTTGAATAATTTATTTTGATTATGGTATTATAATGATTTTTTGAAAGATGTTCTCATATGGCTTGGGACCGTCTAAAACTCAGTATGTAACTGAGGCTGGCCTTGAATTTGTGGTCCTGCTGCCTGTACCTTTGAAGAACTGGGATTATAGGCATTGCCCCATGACTTTTTTGCTTCCCTCTTTTTAAAAAGATAAATGCCCAAAATACTGTAGCCTAGGCTAGCTTAAAACTCAATATGTAGCCCAGGCTGCCTTGAAGCTGGCTTTGAACTCACAACAATTCTCCCTCAGCCTCTGGAATGCTGGGATTATAGGCACGAGCCACCATATCACTACATTTTTCTTAAGCATCCTATAAGAAACATACTGTATCCTCTTTCCCACTTTTGTACATCTTTAAAATTTGGGTAAAGAGTTGAAATTGGAATAAATAATTTTATAAAGTGTCCCTCTCATTTTTAAAGGTTTATTTTTATGTGTTTATGTGTATGCGTGTACATTTGTGTAAATGTATGCTGTGTGTACAGGTGGCTGAAGAGCCAGAAGAGGGCATTAGATATCCAGGAGCTGGAGTTGGGAGTTGGAGGTATAGGTGGTTGTGTGCCATCAGACATGGGTGCTGGAAACTGATCTCCGGTCCCCTGCAAGAGCAGGAATTAACCTTAACCACTGAGCCATGTCTCTAGCCCTCCATAAAGTGTTCCTACTGTGTATCTCTCTGTAGAAGAAACTGTCTCAAAAATTACTCTGTGTGTACTTAGCCACTTGTCTCAGTGTCATACTCTGACATGTTATAGATAAGTATATGAAAGAAACATTTATGGCAAGAGAGGACAAGTTTTTATTTTATACAGGGTCTCATTTTGTAACTATGGCTGGTCTGGCCTGGGACTTGCTATGTAGTCTAGGCTATTCTCAGACTTGTAGCAATCCTCTGGCCCCTGGCTTTCTATTGCTGGGCTCATAGGTATAAGCCACCATACCAGGCAAGTGTTTCTTTGATTTTTTTCTTGAACTACTTTATTTAGAAAAGATTTGTGAATCTAAATGCTGGGGACCTGTAGTTTATGTGAACAAGGTTACCCTGCGATCACATACTGGATAAAGGCAATCTCAGATATGTGTGAACCTGAGTTAGATTGATCCCCAGAGCCCTCAAAAAGGTGGAAGGAGGGAACCCACTCCCTTCACAAAGTTGTCCTCTGAGCTCCATGCATACCGTGGCATGCAAGCCTGAACACTATATGTTTGTTCGTGCAGATATATGAAATAATAATAGTTAAAAAACAAAACAAAAAAACTAACCTGACATGTGCCTTGAAAATATTTATCTAGTCTCTATGACAATGGTAGTTGTTTGCTACCATTTATAGGAAAAAGGTTCACCATATATGTTTTGATATACCAAGGTAATTAATTTTAAATAGTCCACCCCCAACATTAACATTTACGAGGCATATGTAGAGAGAGGCTCATGCTACTTGTCTGCGTTAGATGTCTGTTGTTGTAATTTTTTGGGACACCAACCAGCTCCCAAATCATGATACAGAGACTTAATGTTAGTTATGAATGCTCGGCCTTTTCTTATGCTTGTCCCACTAGCTCTTATAACTTAATTTAACCTGTTTCTCTTCATCTATGTTTTGTCTCAGGGCTTGTTTTCTTTCATTCTGTATGTCCTACTTTTCCTGCCTCGTCCATGTCTGGCCGGCTGGTGGCTGCCTGGCATCGCCCTCTCTTCTCCCTCCTTCTCTTTATCTATTTATTCTCTCTACCTACCAGACCCACCTATCCCTCTGCTGCCTAGCTATTGGCTGTTTAACTTTTCCGTCAGACCAATCATGTGCCCTAGGCAGGCATGGTAAAACAAGTGTTACACATGTTTATGTCATTAACAAATGCAGCATAAGCAAATGCAATACAACTTTACTTAATTAAAGTAATATTCCACAACGTATTTTGGTGTATATTTTTAGTCCTAGGCATTGAGCCTTGGGCCTCTTGCATACTAGTCAAGCCCTCTACCAGCAGAGCAACATTCCAGGCCTTGTGTATGTTAGTTTTTTTAAAGCATAACTCATAGACTAGGATAGTACCTAGCACTGTAATCTTTTGATAAACATTTGCCTTGTTGCTGACCTGGCCTCATCCTTTCTGAAATGGCAGGTGGTTGATTCTAGCCACCTCTTTCCTCTCACGGTTTACAGATCTTTCCCTCCCCCAGCAGCTGAGTTTTGTCTTCTTCTCGTCATCTCTCAGAGTATTCAAGTGTATGTGTCACACACACTTGTCTTACAGTGCGTTCTGTTTTCTGTTGCTGTTTTTGTGACTTAGTTGGTGCAGGAGCACAGTCAGGAAGATAGTTCTTGACTTTGCTTTGTGAACTGTATGTGGTATATGAAACATGGACATGGTATTGTTTCCTTTTCCTTCTTAGCTTTACTTAAAAATGGTGATTCATTTGAAAGACAGCTAGGAAGAATGCTACATTGATATATAAACCAACCAAAATCAAAGATTTTCTGAGACATTTAAGAAACTTGGCCATGGAATTCTATATGGCGTCATTATATTAAACTCTCGTCTATTAAAGATAAATCTAGAAGTAGATGCATGATACTTGTTTTGAAAACTTCAGGATAGACACAAGTACAAGCAGGGATAATTGAAAAATTTAATATTGTTAAAGTTTGGTAATGGGTACTTGGAGTTTATTCTTTTCTGTATATTTGCATGTATTTGAAAATACACATAATATGTTGAAGTATATATTACCAATTATCGCTATGGAGAAACATAATAAAATTAGATGCTTTGGGCCATTCTGGGAATTCTGGGTATGGACCTGACCATTGTCCATCATCCTGGCCAGTATTTAATATAGCTTGCTTCAAATTTGACTGAAAAAAAAAGATGTTTTGGCATTTGAACTAATTAGTTAATCAGGGATTTCTATTTTGTGTTTTCTGTAAATTTTGTAGTAACAATTATAAGATGGGGTGAATTTTATAGAAAGTTAAGTGCTTAAAATTCAACTTTGATATCTTACAGTAATACAGTTTATAGTAGTGCTTTGAAATATTTTGTGATTTTTAATAGGAATTTTCTATTTTGTAGATGAGGAGAACTAAAGCCTTAGAGACAGACACTAATTTAGTTGAATCACAAAGTAAGTTTTGGGAGTCAAAATATTCTGATTTATACTTTGTGTGTATAAATACAAAGACTATTTTTCTTGAGTGTTACTTTTTGTTTATTTTACATCCCAACCTTATTCTCCTCTCCTCCCACTCCCTCCCCCACCTCCCCTCTGACCTCCTCAGTCTACCCCGCCCGCCTCTGTATCCCCTTAGAAAGGGGCAGGCCTCCCATGAGCTTCAGAAATGCATGGCATGTCAAGCTGCAGTGTAGGCTGAGTTTTCCTGTCCCAACTGCCTGCTCCATAATAACCGGCAATTGCTTCCCAAATAACTGTACCTGGAGACTTAATACAAATTATAAGTGCTCCGGCCAATAGCTCAGGCTTGTTACTAACTAGCTCTTACATTAACCCATTTCTATTAATCTATGTGTTCCAAGGCTTGTTCAGCTGTTGGCCAGTCAGCTTGTTTATTAATATGTTGTTATTAATCATAACAACATATATTCACACAGTGTAAAGGAATATTCCACAGCACTCCCCCTGTATTCAGGCTAGGCAAGGCAATCCAGTGTGAGGAATAGCCCCTGCTCCCATTGCAGGGAGTCCCATGATAGACCAAGCTACACAACTGTCACAGATATGCAGAGGGCCTAGGTTGTTCCCATGCAGGTTGTTGGTTTAGACTGTGAGTTCCCATGAGCTATAGTGATTTCTGTTTTTTGGGTTTTTTTTTTTTTTTTTTTTTTTTGCGATGTTCCTGACCAACCCCCTTTCCTACAATCCCTCCTCCCTCTCTTCAGCAGGACTCCCTGAGCAGGGCCCAGTGTGGCTGTAGTCTCTGAATCTGTCTCCATCAGTCACTCGATTAAGGGTCTCTCTCCATTGACAACCTGGGTAGTCACCAATCCTGTCACAGGGAATGGCCAGTTCAGGCTATACTTCCATTGCTGCCAGGAGTCTTAGCTGGGGCCATCCATGTAGACTCATGGAAGTTTCCCTTGCATCAGGCTTCTGCCTAATTCCTCTCCAGTCATCTCTCTCAGCACTGTCCTCTCCCCACCCCTCACCCGATCCCTCAAGTTCCCATGCCCACCCACCCCTGGTCCAACCAGGAGGTCTCTATTTCCTCTTCCCAGGGAGATTCATGCATCCCTCCATGGGCCCTCCTTGTTACCTAGTCACTGGGTCTGTAAATTGTAGCATGGTTATCCTTTTCAGTTAATATCCCCTTGTGAGTGAGTATATATCATGTTTTAAAAAATCTGATCTTTGTTATGGAATATTTTAACTGTGTAAAGGTGTGTTCCATTTGTTTATGTTGTACTTGTTTAGTTATATAAAGATGTGTTGCTGGTTCACCTTGCCTGCCTAAAGCACCTACCTGATTGATCTAATAGAAAGCTGAATGGCCAGTAGCTAGGCAGTAGAGGGATAGACAGGGCTGGTGGGTAGAGAGAATACGTAGGAGAAATCTAGGCTCCAGAGAAGAACGGGAGATGTCCAGGGTCAGCCAGCCAGACACAGAGTAGGACATCCAGAATGAAAGAAAGGTAAAAAGCCCCAAGGCAAAACATAGATAAGAGAAACAGGTTAAATTAAGTTATAAGAGCTAGTGGGACAAGCATAAGATAAGGCCGAACATTCATAACTAATATTAAGTCTCTGTGTTATGATTTGGGAATTGGTTGGTAGACCAAAAGAAAGCCTGTTATAGATCTTTTTTTTTTTTTTGGGGTGGGGGTTCAAGATAGGTTTCTCTGTGTAACAGCTTTGGCTGTCCTGGAACTCACTCTGGAGACCAGGCTGGCTTCAAACTCACTGCCTCCTGGGTGCAGGGATTAAAGGTGAACGCCACCACTGCCCAGCACAAAGACTAATTTTTGAAGACAGGATTTCTGCTTTGTAGTGCAGGCTGGCCTTGAGTTTGTGATCCCTGCCCCTGTTAACCTTGTGTCCTGGGATTAGAAGTACACGTGCCACCATGCCCAACTCAGTACTCTGTTGGTTTCTTTTTTTGGGAGGGGGGAATATGGTGCTATGAACCAGTGGTTTTCAGACATATTCTTAAGACACCTTTATATTCTTTAAAAATTGAGTACTCCAAGTATCTTTGTGTGGACTATGTCATTATTTAACACATCAGAAATTAAAAATTTTGAAATATTTATCTACTTAATACTAATAGTTAACATTAAAGTGACGTGAAAAACTAAATTTTGTTGTTTCCAAATCTAGTGAAAAATGCAGCATTACTTTGCATTTTGCTATTCTTTTTACTGTATTGGGCTGACAGAACAGAAGAGAACATAGACTGGCTCGGTTTGCATAACTGTAAGTCAGTATCTGATCTGCTGCTTTAGTTAAGTGTATAAAGTCAGTCAGGCTACACTCTATACATAGTTGACAAAGATGGGCTGCTTAATGATCTTTTTTATGAATATTAATATTAAAGATGAGTTTCATTGTTGAATCTGAAAGTATCTGAATCTTTTGTGTTCTATCATATTAAATATCTATTGGTTTATCTTGTGATTCTTATGAGTCTTTGACCCCTGTCTCATTTTGTGATATGCATGGTCATTTGGAAGTTAATGACTTACTGAATTTTATTGACTTTTCACTCAAAACTCACATTTGATAATATAGTATTAAGCAGGCACTATTCTTTAATATGAGATTGAAAGGAGTGAAGATCTTGGTGGTGATTTTATTTTCCAGAATTCTAAACTTTATTATTGGCTATCAGTATTGTCAGTTTTCTTCATTCATTTTGGAGAAAATGAATTACTCCAAAGTTATTACTCTTCAAGTTATTTTTTTAAAATCAGATGGAGTTCTTTGAGAAACATAACAGTTGCCTAAGTGTTTTTCCTGATGATAGGCATTGTACTTGGGTGCGCAGTGGAAGTGCCCTGTGTTCTTCTCATTTCAGTACACAGAACATTGAGGACCACTGTGCCCATATGCACACACACATGCTCATACTCATTTTTAAAGTTTTTACTTTATGTGCATTGTTGTTTTTGCTTGTATGTAGGTCTATGTGTTGCTTGTATCTATGTCTGTGTGAGGGTGTCAGATCTTGGAGACAGACAGTTGTTAGCTGCCTTGTGGGTGCTGGGAATTGAACCCAGGTCCTCTGGAAGAGCAGTCAGTGTTCTTAACCACTGACCCAATTGTCTAGCCCCATACTTATTTTTTAATCCATATTTAAAATCAGTCATTTTTTTCTCTTGATTGACAAGAGGCTAGAAAAGATAACATCCTTTACTGTTACTTGTTCTGTTCAACTGAGAAGGGGGGCTGTTGGTTTTAATTTTCCTGACAACCCTGAGGAAATTATGCAGTAAGAGTAGATATTCATATCTTCATTTTCTGCTATGCTCCTGGGTTGTGGTCATTGAATGGAGCTAAGTGTTGAAGGAGAGGGGTTCGAGGAGGTCTGCAGGGTGTGCATGGGGACTGCATTGGGGCACAGCAGTACAGGAATGGGTGTAGCAAGAGACAGAGGTAAACCTCAACGTACATTAAAAGTTAAAGTAACTGACTAGTCTTTTAATTTCTTACCAGTTCTCAAGTTCTGTATATCCCACGTATTCAGTTAGAGTTGTCACGACTGTGAAGAGTTTGAAGAGTTAGGCTACAGTCATCAGTGTGTGCAGATAATTGACTAGGTAAAATTTGAGGAACCAAATTCAAGAATGAGATTTTAATGCTTTACTTTTTCTCAATATGAAGACTAAAGAAGACAGGCGATTAGTTCAATTAGGTACCGTTTATCAATTTGGTATTTATGTGGTGCTATTCCTAAAAAGGATTTGATTTGTCAGAAGGAAAGACCAAAGCCAATACTCAAAGCCAAACATGATTCTAAGTATCATCTTTATCCTAGAGTTTTTCCATTGATCGCATTTATCTAATAAAGCCACATAGTCAAGCTACCACCACTGCAAAGTGATTAAATTGATCTCTTGTACAGGAGCAGTGGATTCCTGCATCAATGTTACTGCTCTTATTATTTCTTCTTCTTCTTCTTCTTCTTCTTCTTCTTCTTCTTCTTCTTCTTCTTCTTCTTCTTCTTCTTCCTTCCTTTCTTCCTTCCTTCCTTCTTCCGCCTTCCTCTTCTTTATTTTCTCTTTCTTTCTTTCTTTCTTTCTTTCATTTTTTCCTCCTCCTCTCCTCCTTTTCCTTCTCTTCCTTCTCCTCCTCTTTTCCAGTTGCATGTATAAGCAGAATTATTGTGTGTATGGGCGAGATTAAGCAGGAAAAGCGCAGCATGCCACAGAGGGGAAATATTTTTAATTCAAGTCTACCTGCAGCTATACGCTCAGAGACTTAAACTTCAAACTGCTTATAATTTACTGAAGCCCTTCAGAATTCAGTCTCGGTCTTAGCATCTGTTAAGCTGCTTAGCATTGTCATCAAGCTCCTAGTTCTCTCCAGTCCTTGACTCTGTCATCTTTTCCTGCTTTCTTAGTATCCCAACACTGTTCCTGCCCAGTCACAAAATGGCTGCTGTAGTTTAGACTGCACCTCCATTTCCAAGGCAGGAAGGAGGAAGAGTAGAGCTAATGGTCCTTCCTATTGTACCTGCCTAGTCATGCTATTAAGCCTCGTGTAGCTGGCACATGCCTGTAATCCCAGCACTTGGGAGGCAGAAGTTAGGAGGATTGCAAATTCAAAGACAGTGTAGTTTTATATGGTGAGGTCTAGACCAGCCTGTGCTATACTGAAGCCCTGTCTCACAAAACCAAAGCTAAACCACACTAAAACTCAGCAAAATGTTTTACAGAAACTCTTGTCTGATTTCCTCTTGAGTCTCATTTGCTTGAATTGTTTTACAGGATTGCACCCCTCCCCCCCCATGTAGGCGATCAATGTTGAGTAAGGGAAGTGGTGGCTTAGTGTGTTTTATGTATCACCTGCCTGAGGCACCTAGTTTTCAGCTTGAAACTGGGATTCTGTTAGCGTTTTGGAGTGGGGAGGGAAAGTCTGTGAGTGGTGTCTGCTTCAGTTAGGCAGAAAGGAGAGCGGTGGAAACTTGTTAAACAATTGTCTAGTCTGGAGACAGTTCTAGTGTTCCTGAAACACTGCATCTATATTCTTCCTCAGTTTAGGATGATTATAAAGGCTTCTGTTCCAGTTAGTGGTAGAGCTCATTTAGAGGCACTTGAACATTGATTTTTCTCAACCCTAAAACAGAGCATTGCATTTGATAATCTGAGGTAACTTTTAATATATACATATATACTTATTATTGTGTGTCTGTTAGTCAGTGTCTGTGTGTTAGCGTTTGTGTGTGTGTTTCCTTGTGGAATCGGTCCTCTCCTTCCAGTGTAACATGAGTTCTGGGGATCAAACTCTGATTGCTCCACTTGGAAACCCTTTCCTTCTACCACAAACTCCTTCACAAGTCTGTGGTTAGCTCAGTCTTTTGTGGTGAGCACCTTTATTAGCTGAGCTGGCTTGCCAGCCCTGAGATAATTTCTTTTGTCCTTCTGATTACCTAGTGTTTTATCATCAGAAGAATGGACAGGATTTGCTAGGGTAGGGTACTGTGTGGTCATCCCCATCAAAGGATGGTAAAGAATATCACAGTTCTTTAAAGTTAAGTTTTGGCTTTACAATCATTCATTGCTTTTCTAAATTTTCATTGAAAATGAAAAATAATTACACTTCAATTAATTTTTGTGACATTTTGCATGCTATGCAAGTGCTGTACCACTAAGCTATAACCTAGCCTCTACATCTTTATTTTAGGAAACATATTGTATATAGTCTGTAAATACCTTCAGTACAGACTTCTTCTAAGGAGATGCCTTCCTGTCCAACATAAGATATATTTTAGACATCATTGTGGGAAACCTGGTCCACTCTCTCCTTTTGTTGGACATTTGTTATTTGATGATAGCATTCACACTGCAGATTTGCTTGGATAAGATAAACGAACACTAATGACAGCTGATTTCTTCTGCATTGTATTAAAACCTACAATGAAGCAGGTGCATCAGTTATTATCATATAGTGGCTTCTATTTGTTTCATAGATCAAAACCTGGTTCTTCACATGGAGTTTTGTCAAAAGTTATATGAACTTGGATACACAATTAGTTGAAAATCATATTCTCAATTCTAGTATGTTATGAAACACTCTACGGTTTATGGGGGTTTGTTAAAATAAGCCCCAGACTACTCATCTTATACCAACACCAATTTTATAGAAGTACATTTTACTTCTGTTTATCACTTGTGTTTTGTGGTGTGGGGGATTGTTCCCAGAACTTTTCAGCATAGGCCAGTGTTCTACCGTGTGGGGACAGGGTCTCTCTGTGTAAGCCTGGCTAGGTTTGAACTACCAAGTTACAGGGGTGTGCCTGGCTTTATCTTTTATTTTGTGAGTCTCATAAATTGCCCAGGCTGGCCTAGAATTTGCTTTACAGACCAGGCAGGCTCAGAATTTGGGATTCTTCTGCCTCAGCATCCTGAGTAGCTGTAATTCCAGGTATGTGCTACTATGTCTGGTCCCTTGGTATATTTTGTTTGTGGTTTATCAGTATTGGGATAACTTTAGGATGTATGCCATTAACTTAGGTATTTAAGAACAAAAAAGCATTTGCAATTTGACTTGCATTTTTAAGAATAAGCTGCATATGTACTTAATGCCTGCTTTAAGTGGTGTAAGGAGATCTCTAATTCCATTACCACCTAGTTTCTAAAGGCTGCCTAGAAACTCCACTAAACTCTTTTAAGTGTGTAATTAAAGAAGTTGTTTACATTTTATCCTATAAATGACTTAGAATCTAGTTAATGTAAATATTCATGAAGTTTCATTTTTATAGCTTCTTAGTTTATAATAATGACAAAAGTCATGTGCAGTGGAAAATCCCATTATCTCGACTTCCCTGCAGCCCCTATGAATGGCAGGCTCAATGGTCACCCTCCCTACATAGTAAGTTTTAGATCAGCCTGAACTACATGAGATGCTCGCTTAAAAAACAAAACATTCTGACTATAGCCATTAGTGTGTGGGGGAAAGGACCAATTTTTTATTTGCTTTTATTGACTGAAAATTTTATTCAGGCTGTTACGAATAGGACAGCAGTGAAAATGGCTCATGTCTCTATGACTAGAGACACATGAGCAAGTGCTCTGTGGTAGGATGTAAAGTCCTCTGGGTATGTGCCCCAAGAGTGGTACAGCTGCACGTAATGTATCTTGATCAAGTATGTCTCCAGTTCCCTCCCCTTCTTCCCGTCTTGTATCCTCACCACCAAACATCATTCCTCCCAGTTTCATGTGTGTTTTTCCCTCTCTTTTTTAAGCCTGTAGAGTCTACTTAATGCGGCAGTATGTGTGTGGTGCTATCTGCTAGAGCATGGGGAGCTTCTCAGGGTTACATCTCTGAAGAAAACTGATTCCCCTCTCTTCCAGCAACCATCAATTATCATATAGTACTATATTCTTTTTGTTTGTTTGTTTTTCGAGACAGGGTTTCTCTGTGTAGCTTTGGATCCTATCCTGGCACTCGCTCTGGAGACCAGGCTGGTCTCGAACTCACAGAGATCCGCCTGCTTCTGCCTTCCGAGTGCTGGGATTAAAGGCATGCGCCACCAACGCCCAGCATAGTACTATAATCTTGTACAAGCTTTTTTTTTTTTTTTAATATCTTCAACTCTCTATTATCTACGTTCTGTTCTGAGCTTTATATCTCACTAAGGCATTCTGTAGAACTTTCTTCACCATTATTTCATGCTAATGTTTGTGGTGTTTGACCTTTTTTTTTTAAGATTTTATTTATTTATTTATTATGTACACAACATTCTGCTTCCATGTATATCTGCACATCAGAAGAGGGCACCAGATCTCATAACGAATGGTTGTGAGTCACCCTGTGGGTGCTGGGAATTGAACTCAGGACCTCTGGAAGAGAAGTCGGTGCTCTTAATCTCTAAGCCATCTCTCCAGCCCCCAGTGTTTTACCTTTAATTAGAGCAGTGCTTCTCAACCTTCCTAGTGCTATGACCCTTTTGTACAGCTCCTCTTGTTGTCGTGACCCAACCATAAAATTATTTTCACTGGTGCTTAATAACTGTAATTTTGCTATTGTTATGAATCGTAATATAAATATCTGATCTGTGACCACTGTAAAAGTGTCATTTGCCAGGTTGAGAACTGCTGAGTTATGGAGATACTGGTTAGGAAGGCACACACTCAAACATTTTTGGCACTGTGAAGTCGTCTGCAGACTACAAAGCCTGAGGTCTTGACAGTCAACTACTTTCCTATCTCCTACTATAGGTTGACCAGCTCTTCAACAGCTTAGACCATTTGCCTACTTTATTGGACCTTTCAATAAAGTAAACTCATTTCATGAGAGTTCTGTTATTTTTTCTCCTTTATGGTTATGTTTTGAGACAGATGTTGCTGGCTAGAAATAGCATTGTTATAATCTTACAAGATAACAATTAGTTGGAAGGCTTGGGTGATGTCTTTTTTATCCTTTTTGTGTTTATAGTTGTGTTAGGGTGTGAAAACTGTATACTTTGTGTGAGGAAAACAGAACTGTCCTCTCTTTCACCTCTGTAGGTCATTACCACCTGTAACATGAAAAGTAAAAGACCCAGAGACTGATATTGGGGTTCAAACTTCAAGCTGAATATCAGAAAAGCAAAGCAGCCAGCCACTGGCTTCTTATTCCTACCTCAGGCTGAATGGGCTGATCCTGTCTCCATGAGCTCTCACCAAGCCTCAGACTGTAACCTCTCCTCAGTGTGGCTGGAGAATGAATGCCTCTCTGAGACCTTGCTTCTGTTTTTTACACCCCATTAGTGCTGGGATTAAAGGGATGTGATCTGTTAACTCTTTTTAGACTGATTCAGTCTCCTGCTCCTGTATCCCTGGGTGGCCTTGAACTCAGATAATTAAAGGTGTGTACCACGACCTCCTAGCTTCTAGCTGCTGGGATTAAAGGTGTGTGCCTGGTTTCTATTGCTTGTGGCTGACTTTGCTTTCTGAATCCTCAGGCAAGCTTTAATAAATCATATATGATATATCACTACAACCACCAATAAGACCAAACAATCTGCCTGCCTCCTAGAGGTGTATTGTGCTAAGTGGTTTCTTGCAGAAAGCAGGAAGCTTTCAGGGATAAGCCAAAGATAACTGTCTCCAAAATTAGTAGATACTTTCTGGCCAGTGACGTTCCCAGTCCCCCTGTACTTTCTTTTGGCCAGAGTTTGTTTGTGTAGTTGAAGGAGGAGGGCCTCATGGACTCTGCTTCCATGGTTTTTTGTTTGTTTTCATTTCCTCTCCCCCAAGACATGGTTTCTATATGTAGCCCTGGCAGTCCTGGCACTCGCTCTGGAGACCAGGCTGGCCTCGAACTCAGAGATCCACCTGCCACTGCTTCCCGAGTGCTGGGATTAAAGGTGTGTGCCACCACCCACCACTGCCTGGCTTCATTTCCACTCTCTTTTTGTTTGTTTGTTTTTTGAGACAGGATTTGTTTGTTTTTCTCTGTGTAGCTTTGGAGCCTCTCCTGGAACTTGTTCTGTAGACCAGGCTGGCCTCAAACTCACAGAGATCCACCTGCCTCTGCCTCCCGAGTGCTGGGATTAAACGTGCCGCCAACAGCACATAATTAAATGTGCCGCCAACGCCTGTCTCATTTCCATTCTTCAACAGCAACATTATATTTCTATATACATTTTTCATTCCTCCTGTGGATTAAGAGGAAGTCAAGTCCTCCAAAAGTGCTTGAGGAAAAAGTTTTGCACAACATAAATGCTCAAAAATTGTTGTATAAGTGAGTCAATCTTGAGTTAGATCCACTATATGAGGGATATAGTGGAATAAACATTTATT